>NC_057803.1:692860218-693106733 GCF_018294505.1 Triticum aestivum
GGAGTTGTTGTGGGTGGTCGGCTCCGGGTAGCTCAACAGTGGCGACGGTGTGGAGGTTGTCGGGTAGTGTGGCGTTGTATCTACCGCGTCGATGACGGCGAGTATTGGCGACATGGTGCAGTTGGATATCATCGACGGATGCGGCTGGATGGTCGAGCACTGGGCGGTGACGATGTCTGGTGCCATGGTGGCGTCGACGGCAGGTTGGCAAGGTGTGCATCAGTCCTTGCTCTGGAGATGGATCGGTGGAAGACGGCGGTGGCGGCTTCGGTGAGTGTGCCGGACCGGTGCGTGACCCAGTCCCGGTATGTGGTTGGGATGGGGCATCCGACATTAGATGTTAGATTTTGGTGTGATGTCTGTTTGGTATTAGGCTCGGACATTCGACACCTTGCATCAAGGGGATAGGAGTAGTGACATGTGTTACTAAGATGGTGGCTCCAAACTTACTGACGTATTACTTTGTAAAGTCTTTGCCAATAATTAATAAAGCGACTGCATGCATCGCCCATATGCAGATACCGGGTTACATCGTCCTTCAAAAAGAAAAATCAGATTTGACAATTCAGTAAATTGCAAATTAAGCGTTATTATACTACTCGGAGAGAGCAGTGCGAGACTTTCTTTTCTGTGAAACGCATCAAGAGGATTAGAAACAAATTTGAAAAGCAGGACCATTTGGAATACCGAAAGTTTGCGTGCTTCCTGCATGAACTGAACATGCAAGATCCACCGCTTTTCAAGCAGTGACGTCTACATCGAGAACTCAATGCCCACCCATTTTTTTAAGGACAAGTGATGTTCATTCATTTAGGTGACGAAGGAAGGTGCATGCCTACGTGCTCGTGGGCTCGTGCGGTTCATGCAATGCAGTGGGGGAGTGAGTGAGGTCACCTCCACGTGCAGTTTGCTAGTACAAGTGATGACACGTCGAGCTGTTTAAGGGTACAAGTGATTGACACGTCGTGCTGTGTAAGGCAAGCTAGCTAAGCTACTTGCAGCACAGTGTACTTCCGGACGAGACCCCATTCACGTGCCCACGATTTTTATAGTCATTCTAGTGTTGAGATTGAGTTCATGCAATAATGTCAAAAATGAGATGAAGGGCAAGGCTGTTTGTACGCTCTTCCACCAAAGCTTTAGCACCCATTCATTCATCCATCTTTCCTCGCATGCATTCACCGGACCGGATGCTGCCCGACGTACGCCGATCGATCGACCCATCTTTGCTCACGGACGGACAGGTTGGTTGGACGTCGGTGGGCGGCCCACATTTCTGTTTGGGCAAATGAGTGGCCGAACATTGCGCCCAATCTAGTTACAACGATGAAGCACGGCCCGGCCATTGATTCGTCGCCTGCTCCTCCGTTTGCAGGCCAGGGACTCAACGGGCCCGATCATATTAGCGTAAAGGTCACTGTAGTTAGCCTCCTTCATTGCCCTCAATAATGGTGCTAATAGTACCGTGCTTAATTAGCACCCAGAGACGCAGCGCCGCTGATCCAGCAGTAATGGCGCGCCTCAAATATAGCAGCCGGCCACCGCTTTTGGTATGCGACGCCTATCCTTTTTGGTCTCGTCCAGGGTTGTTGGTGGATGACACAACCCAGACTCTTTTTTAAATAGTATAGTTGTTAAAATAGTTTGAATTGCTCATCGTATGTGCCATATGGTGAAGCAACGCACATTCTGTACTATACCTGTTTTTCTACTCCATTTTTTTTCCAGTTCAATATACACCTGGCTGTTACTACTCGCTCCGTTCCAAAGTCAAACTTAGCAAATTCCGACCAATTTTATAGATAAAATTATCAATATCTAGAATACCAACCATTATGAACGAAGGGGGTGCTGCCATTTTTTAGTCCTGCATGGATACCATCGATCTTTGAATTCGAAAAGCAAAACTGCTTCAGAGTGTCTAGCTCCATTTTCTAATTGCTCAATAATCTGTTAGAAAACACCGTAATAAAATAAAATAATCTGTTAGCTAAAAGCTTATGTTTTCTTTTGATATTTTCATTCAAAATGTTGGCTCCATTTCTAATTACTCGGTAATTTCATAGCTAAAGCTATGTTCTTATTTTGATATATTTTTCCTGAATTTTTATTGA
Source organism: Triticum aestivum (assembly GCF_018294505.1). NCBI lineage: Eukaryota > Viridiplantae > Streptophyta > Magnoliopsida > Poales > Poaceae > Triticum > Triticum aestivum. Next base: position 692,862,333 of record NC_057803.1, read on the forward strand.
AAATACCTGTTTACATTTCTAGTTGCACAATAAAAATTTAGCTAGAATTATATTGCATATTTTCCTTTAAGATCAGATTCCATTTCACAATTTTTTGGCTAAAATTATTATTTTTATTTCTGTTTTTCCTTCGAAATATTTGGTTCCATTTCTAGTTTCCCAATATTTTTTTAGCTTGTATTCTTTTGGATCTTCTTACGTGTGCAAACAACGGTCATGCATCTGCAGTGCTACTTCTAACAGAGATAGTAGAAGTTATAAAAGTTTTTTTTTATGTTTGACCGTATTCATACAATAATACACCAACATTTATGCCATCAAATTAGTAGCATTAAATTCATGATAAAATATATTTTCATCTATACCTATTTAGTTTTACAGACATTGATATATTTTTGCACAAACCGGGTCAAACTTTAAGATAGTTTGACCCTTGAACCAAGTTGAAAGTGCACTCTTTTAAAGATGGAGGGAGTATATCGAGACAGTCGAGTGATAAAAGTAGATCTTTGTTAAGAGTCAGTTATAACTTTTAGAAGTTACTTGTATCCAACTTCTTTGAGGATATCTCCGCAGCTGCTTGTTCGTGCTAGCGATCAGAATCGACCAATGTTGGAGATGCCCTTGCACGGGAGCGAGCGAGAGATGGTGGCTTGTCATTTTATTTCACCATCATGCGTTTGTGACTGCTGGCCGGACCGACAAATTAATTGTCCCGCCGAGACCACGGCTGGCCCCAAACGGCGAATCCCCACCCAAGTAGCAGCGGTTGAAGCATCAACCGATCAGGTTGTTCAATGAAAAGTCAGCACGGCTTTACCATTGAGCGCTTGAGCAGGCCCCGTAGGACCGCTCCCTTCCTCCTGCGTGCCCTCCCGTCTGCAATTTGGGGCTCTTAAATGGAAGGGCGCCATGATCACAGACGAGAAGACGAGGGAAGGCAGAGAAGAAATGGTCAATCCAGTCGGCTTGAGACGACAAGGCTGTGGGTGGGGCTCTCCGTAGCAAATCAAGGCTTTCGGTGGTACACTGCACTGCAGTACCTGTCAATCTATCTGTCTGTATGTGCCCTCTGCATGCCCTACCCAAGTACCCAGTGGCGTAGCCAGACCGATTTGTCAGGGTGGTCCGGTAATAGAAATATTTACACAAGTTTTGTTTTATTTTAAACGAAATGTTTTTTACTACACTATACATAAGCTATGAGGGAATTCCAGGGTGGTCCATGGACCACCCTGGCCACCCCCTAGCTACGCCACTGCAAGTACCGATGGCTTATGCACGCGCAACAGCTCCGGCCGGCCCCGGCGGTGCGGCGGCCTCTTCTTCTTCTTCCTCCTCCTCATCGCTATCTATCTACCTGGCCAATGATACATCACGAGTCTACATACCACATGGGCCTAGCTATCATGTATGGTACTCCTATCTGCTTAATCGCCACCGCGCATGCGTGCATGCCATTTGCCAATGTTCTTTGTTTCGTTGTTTAAAATAGTACTCCCTCCGTTTTTATTTAGTTCGCATATTAGCTTTGGTCAAAGTCAAGCTTTACAAACTTTGACCAAGTTTATAGACAAAAATATTAAGATATACAATAACAAATCAACAACATTAGATTTATTATTGAATGTACTTTCACATCGTATAAATTTATTATGATAAATGTCTGTATTGTTTTCTATAAACTTGGTCAAACTTTACGAAGTTTGACTTCAGTCAACTCTAATATGCAGAGTAAATAAAAACGGAGGGAGTACATCATTCTCTACATATGTCCAGCGTCTTAAACTTTCTGGCTCAACTGCTGTCGATAGTTCTCAAAGACAAACTAGGCATGACGGGTAGGGAGATGGCGCTACACCGGTAGGTTACTGTCGAATTTGCAATTACACTGCTTTTGGTACCCTGTGCTGTCGAGACCGGCTGGGTTCACGCACCTAAGGGAATGTCAAACGCCGTGCCTTAAAACAGACATACTATTTGTGTCTGGACTTGTGTGGAGCCTGTCCGCAATCACGGATGAGGGAACCGGCCATCCAACCGCATTCCCTAAACGTACATCTGGATCTAGTCAATTTCATTTAAAATGCATAGCACTATAAGCAAATTAAATTGTGGTGTTTATAACGCCCAATCACAACTAAAAGGAGGCCGAGAGTGTTGGAGTCCAACGTGGCGGAGGTCCGAACTCTCGTAAAGCATGCCTAGTTTGCTTCCGGTTTACGGGAAGTCTGGACAGCTCGGTCATAGTACTCCAATGTTTACGGGTGTTTTGAGAGTCCGTGTTGAAGATGCCCTAATGTTTTTGTCGTCTCGAGGGACGAGGGGAATGCACCTAATACTTTTTCATCTTATTTTTGTTACCTTTGCTATGCAGGTGTGGCGGTGTGCTTATATATTAGTGGATAATATATAAGTTCATTTTTTCGGACAAAAAAACGGTGATCTTTCACGATTAGCTGGGAGCAGTCGACGTCACCGGAATTAAATGCCGCACCAACAAGCAAGAATCGGTTAAGACATGCCTGTTTCTCGGTTCAATCTGCTCGCGCTTTGTCGATCCTTTTTTCCAGATTGGTCTGAAAGCATCTCACCAAGTGCATACACATATCCAGTATCCGATCTGTCCGTATCGGATCGATATATACCAGAGGGATCAATGGAGGACCCGGCAACAGTTCCGGCAATGAATCGTCTTAAATAATCTTGATCAAACATCCAGATTAACAACAGTATTGGATTAGCGGTGTCATTACATCACTAGACAAAATGATTAGCAGCACAGTGAAGTGAACCAATTCTTCTTATTTTCTCGGTGCATACAGTACAAAACACTATTTGTATTTGCTCAGCAGTGCCACTCGTCCAATATAGACGAAAGTTAGTTGGTAAGTACTATGACGTGGACGGTGGACGTTGCCATCGATAGATCCCACGTACTCCCTCTGTCCGAAAATATTTGTCATCAAAATGAAAAAAAGAATGTATTCAAAACTAAAATACATCTAGATACATTCTCTTTTATTCATTTTGATGACAAGTATTTCCGGACGAAGGAAGTAAGATTTTCAGACACGCACGCTAATTTATCACTAGCTGCTAACATCATCGCTTAGCTGAGCACATTACTCTCGAACAGTGGCAAAGCTAGCATCATCCAAATCCAGTCCATAATTATGTACAGCGCCGTTGAACTGAAAATATGCACATCTTTCCCTCTCAATGTACCATTCCGTCGAAAAATATCGAAGTTGCCGCGTGCCATAAGTCCTTGCTAGCATATGTCGTGCAATCAGGGGACGGGTTTTCGTTGGGCGATGGATCGAGAAAGGCTGACGGCGGCGTCGGTCCATGTCCGCCCATGCCGGCGTCCATCAGCTGTCCGCCTCCGGCGCCGCCCCTACAGTACACCCGGCCGGTGCGCCGTACGAGCACACGCACGCGCCGTAGCTTTCATCTGACCTCGTCTCCGTGGTACGTGGCTCTTCGATTTTTTCTCGCCTATCAGTCGACGTAGATTGGATTCCTGATTATCCCGGCTCGGCCTGTACACGGACGTGTCCCTTGTTGATGTGGGCACGCACGAGAGCTACTAGGAAGGCGTAGACATCGGAATTTTTGTTGGAGGCCGGCGGCGCCATGCTCTCCGTACGACGTTGACCGACGGTAGCTTTCGGATCACCGCGTCTATGCTTAGCGGCTTCTTTTGTTTTCTTGAAGTTTGCCGGTTCATTTACATGCGATTACAAGCTCACGGAACGCAACCCCCAACAACACGCTATAATTGAAAAGAAACTATTGGTGTCTAAACATAGTGAAACTACATCAGTTTTTACTATGTTTTGGTCTTGCTGAACTACTGTTGCTAGGAAGATAAAAATATGTTGAGGGTTGCTGATGGATTCTTCCTGAAAGTTTGGACGGCTCCAACAACGTTGGGGGCGAATAACACACATCCCATCGTGCCATCCTGCTATATTGTCTGTATCCAAATTAGCCCCACTAATTCGTCCACTGAAAACAGGATGCACGTACTACGTATGGTGCGGTGGCACATGCCATTGCCATCGGTCGAAATCAATCCGGGCTTAATTAGCTGGGTGTGGTGGCACATGCTATCGGTCAAATCAGTCCGGCCAAGCTAACAAGCTAGCTGCATTCTCGGTTGAACCAACCGCGTTTCCTCGAGCAGCACGCATTGATGCAAATGCAATGCCAACTTTTATCAGCGCAAACCTTCGCTTACAAATAAGGAATTAATCGGACGGTAAAACGGCGGGGCAACCGAAACGCCCCGGACACGCGCGCATGGCTGGAGCAACATGCGCCTCTGGCCGGGTGCCGTGCTCCCGGATCACACGTATGCGTGCACTGGCCACCCAACATGGGAATGGTGTGAGACTGCGTGCACTATCCAAGTATCCATTCGCCCTGCGCTCTGCGCGTGGTACAGTCTACAGTGGAGTGGCGGTTGATAGGCGATTAACTCCGGTCGTCGGTCGTCGTCTCCATAGATTCGTTTCATTCAGACACGGGCACGGAGGACGGCACATTTATGTCCCGGCGACTCAAAGCCGATCGAGCTCCTTCCTTTGGCAGCACCACCGGTTTTAACCTCACGTGCACAGTTGCATCTTTCCGGGACGGCCGTGTATTATAGGAGATGCGTAGTGGTTGACCTGACGGGGTGGTTCGGAGGCTCGCCAACGAACAAACTGAACTAAATTGAACCGTTCCAACAACGAGCAGTGTAGTTATTGTGAGGTGTTACGGTGGCCGGGGGCAGCACGTACGTAGGACCTCTGGCCACCGTGCATGTCAGCGAGATTCCTCGGCGGCCGGCATTATGCGCGGCAGCTGTAGCGGCGACTGATCGGTGCAAGCGGTGCCTCGGCGCCGGCATGGGCGAGCCCCCCGGATATATACGACGCTCATTAACTGCCGTGGCGATAGATCGACGCGGTGTTGAGACATTCATGGCCGCCCGGATATATACAGTTTTGCTAGAACTCATATAGATGAAATTTAATTTGGTCTCATTCATCATTTATAGCCACTGAATGTGATGCTATAAGATGCGTGTGTGCTGATGTGAATTATATCTGTTCTTGTTTTCCAGATGAATGAGACCAAATTACATCTCATCTAGACGAGTTCTAGATACTCGCATTATACAATACAACGCTCATTAACTGCCGTGGCGATCGATCGACGCAGTGTTGGTTCGGCGTGATCGTTATCTGGCACGAGACGGCGTGATTTCAGCCTGACTCGTCGATGGCTCTATCAACACTTGCAACACTTGATGATTACCTAGACTGTTCTGCTTACGATCATTTAGCTTCGGAGATTAAAGTTCTTACGGTTGATAGGGAGATTGTTCCACAAAAATTACATCGTGATCAAAATAGAGTGGCTGATTGTTTGGCAAGGTATAGACACTCTGAACGTATCACAATTGTCTGGTTACACAGAGGGTCCCATGTATGGAGGAACTCTTGCCTTTTGACCAGTGGCGGAGCAAGGAATTAAGTATCAATGGGGCCAAATGACTCAAAACTTTTGATAACAGGGGTCAAACAATACTAATACATGTATTTTTGTCTAAATTATATATTGTTCATCTACTAACTAGCACTCATTGCGTGGACGGGCTGACTCGCTGTTTTCTCTCGTCCCTCTGGCTGGAACCCTAACCGCCGCAAGGGGAGGCCGATCTTCCAACGTCATTCTTCGGCAGCTCCCCTCCGCCGGCGACCGCGGTCGTTGGTGGTGAGGGGGGTCGCCGGATCCACGCGTGTGGATTGTTTTTTACTCCCTCGTAGTCTAGGTTTTTAGATTGTTCATCGTCTTTGCTTTGGTGGCAACGATGGCATCGCTGAATAAAGATTCTTCTGATCCTTCCCTGACGAGGTCATCGGTCCTATGGTTGTGGATGGATTGGAAACCAGTCTATTCAAGCAATGATGGCGTGGCGGCGGCATCCTCGTGGTGGACCTGTGTCCTCGGGCTTCGCAGTTGCTCCGGCGTCGGCGCGGAGCTTGGAAGGTAGTCCAGGAGCGGATGCAGATTGTGGTCTGCATCAATGATATCTGGAAGACGGAATACGTGCTGGGCACATGGTTCGTGGATTGCGAGTATAGTTTCCTCCTTCGGCGTTTTAGTCGTGGTGGGTTGCCAAACCTGGAGTTCAATGGTGCGTCCGGGGTGTTGCCCCGGTCTGATTCGTTCAACGGCTAGGGCTTCACTTTTGGTGAGCCACCTTGGAGGTCTGCAAAGCTGCATATCAATGATGGAGCCGCGTCGAGCTCGGGTGAGGAGGTGATTCTTCATTCTTTTCTTCGGTGACTGCTGTGGTGGTGCCGGAGGCAGGTGACGGGCGTTGGTGTCAAGCTCAGAGATGTTCTGCTATCTTTTCAATTTTATCATGTCGGTCTTTACGTGACTTGTACTTTGTTCGTTATGATATAAATGAGACATGTATTACCATGCAAAAATAAACTAACAGAAAATATGGGCATCCTTCTAGAAAAAAAAACATGGGCACTGTTTTTGTGAGCATCGCCCAGCTGCAGCTGCCTGCTGGCTAGCATGTGTCTCACGGACGGGCATTGTTGCGACCATCGACCGAAAGCGCAGCCTAGCCCGTGGACGCACTCGGTCGGCCGCTAAGTAGTCGTATGTTGCGTTGGCAAATTTGATAAATCTGACCCGTGAATAAAATCATTTCACAAAATAAACTGTCCTTAAAAAAATTTCACTCAGCTGACTTTTTTGAGTGGCGCTCGACACGAAGGCGCTACACTACACTGTACAACGCCTCACTGACAGGCGCTACACGCCTAGCCAGCCCTAAAAATTACTAAGTCAATGTGCAGCGCATAAGAGCTAGGCACCACACTATACAGTATAGCGCCTAGCCTGTGTTGCACTAGTGGTTGAATTATTTAACACTACAAAATGAAGCAACCACTAATGCAACGCCTAGACGCTAGACGCTACACTGTATAGTGTGACGCCTAGCTCTCAGACACTGCACACTGACTTAGTAATTTTCGGATCACCCGAATGCGACGCTGGCTAGGCGTGCAGCGCCTGTCAGTTAGGCACTGCACAGTGTAGTGTGACGCCTTCATGTCGGGTGCCACTTAAAAAGGTCAGCCGAGTGAATTTTTTTGAACGTAGTTTATTTTGTTAAATGATTTCATCCACAGGTCAAAATTGTTAAATTTGCCCGTTGCGTTGGTTATACAGACCAAAATGACCAACCACCGTACACAAGGAGGACACCGCCGTTGGCGTCTTTTGCGGGCGCGCGCGTACGGAGCCGAAAACAGACCGCCTTTTCTAGGCTTGTAGCTGTGGTGGTTCGGCAATTGCAATAACCCTGGAGGGAGGCCGAGAGGCGCTTGCGTGCTTGCCACGCCCGGCCGTCGAGCGTGTGCGGGAGGAAGACACACCGGGCGCTCTCGTTTGGCGCCGAGCGAGCCGGCGCGCGTACGCTCCCTACAAGGGCGGCACACGCACACGTGGCCATGCACGTACGCCCGGGCCCTTTTACTACAAACGTCGTCGATGTGCTCAGCGGCGGCGTCGATGCACACGCGCGCCCTCCCAACTTGCAACGCAAAAGGAGAGTATGAGACACACACAAGGAGCACAGAGACGACAACGGACAATTTGCAGGTCGTTTTGCTGAAAAACCTTGGTGCAATCTATACTGAAGATTCCATTTATACGCAAGTTAGAGTTTAACTAATGCTGAACTTGCTGCGACCCTAGGTTGTACTCACTCCGATCCTTTTTACTCTGCTTATTAGATTTGTGTGAAGTCAATCTGTGCAAAGTTTGACCAAATTTACATTAAAAAATACCAACATCTACGATACCAAATATATGTACTATGAAACCACATTTCACAATGAATCTAACAATATTGATTTGGCATTGTGAATGTTGATTCTTTTTCTATAACCTTGGTCAAAGTAAAGATACATTGACTTCAAACAAAACTTATATGCAAACTAAAAAGGACTAGAGGGAGTATATTTGTAACTGTGATTTGGTCGACGCGTATATTTAGAATCATTCAAATTTTAAATAGTATATAGATGGAGGGTGATATCTTCCCTGCAGGCCTCGGCGAGGATCAACATGAAACATGTCCTAATGTACTGAAGTTGTGGTAATGCAACTAGAAAAATAATAGGTTTCTTTTAACCAATATACCCAGGACTCTGTGGGTAATGTCCTACCTAAAAATTGTAATATGTCTAACTTGTCATTTGATGTAAAACTTGACACCTATGCCAGATATGTTAGTCAATAACTCAATATAGCTACATCTTGGCTATTTGTATGACCGAATCATGCTCAAATAGGTCGCTATGCATAAATTACAGCAACAAAGCATTTGGACTAGCGGTAAGGTTTGCGACCTATCGTGTGGACGTCACGGGATCAATCAACATTTTTTGAACTACAAGTTTTTGTGTTATTCAAGCTCTGTAAAAAAATTATTGGTCATGGTGCGGTGTCATTGAGTTGAGATTGCGACCTCCTGATGGTTACTATGCTTGATGCCCACTAGAACAATAAGCATTTGCTATATAAATGGGTTACATGTAATATATTTCGACGTCAATTACTTTTTAATTCAAAATTCATTTGAAAAATTTGGCCGACAAAAATCAGGAATTCCCAAGATTTTTCGGAAACCAGATTTTGTGGCCCCTTTGGGGAAAACCAGAATCGAAATAAAAAAAACTTGTTTTGTGGGTCCCATTTTTTATTCAATGTGTGCCAGTTATTCTTCACATGGTCCAAACCTCAGTTATTCATTGCATATCTTGCTTAACTATTTGATGATTTACCATTTTTATGTGTTCTGCTCTATACAATAAGTATTGCAATCTCCCAGACGCGTTTGATGCTCGGAACTGTGGTTTCAACATATTTTTTGGTGACACCACGCACACTTTTGAATTCACTATTTCGTTCCCTATACCTGATAGTTGATACTATTATACTCTTGAATCATCTAGCATATTATTTATTTTATTCAAACACTCTAAAGCACTTTATCAAGTTTCTTGGATATTTAAGAAACCATAGATAAATAACATAAAAGTAAACACACTAATCGATGTATGTTAATTGTTGAGTAGTGCCATTATTTTATTTCTCTTGGATTTATAGTTAATTTTATCTTAGCAAAATAGTATCTCAGACATATATATCTTAATATTACATGCATAGGTATGTCATTCGACAAGTTAGAATTAAAAATATTATTTGAAATGTGCAAAACACACATATATATAAAATACGTTAGTGTTAAATAAAAAAGTTTAGTATAATTAATATAGATCGATTCACGCATGAGGTATGATATAAACATTCATTGCCTTTTTCTCGTCGTTTTTTAGAAAAAATTTAGCACCTCACATTCTTCATTAAAACAATCAAATCGCTAGAACATAAAACTGATAATTTAGTCGTCATAATAAAACTGAATTGTAATGGAATGAAGTTCGTAATAAAGATATGAAGGAAAATTAGTAGAAATTCAATGTTACAAGCAATGCAATTTTATAATTAATTAAATAAACAACATAACTGTAATTTATGAAGCTACTTCATCATATATTTTCTTATCAATTCAACAATGGTACTCTTTAGCGATAATGCCGTCCGCTGGTACATCCGCTTCTTGGCGGCTTTAGAGCTTCGGGCATGCTCATCTGACGCTTTATCGCTGCCACCGTCTTATACATGTTGAACGAAGTGTAGAATTATATTTGCCAGAGGTAATTAATTATGTTTTTTGCATCAAATGAATTACTTAGATAAACAAATGTCTTAATGAACTATAATTCTAGCAACCGTTATGCAAGAATTATATAGTTTTTTCTCCTATGATACGGCAATGTCGTTATGTTATAATCTTCCACCCAAACAGTCGCATTTTTCATTTTTCGCCAGTTTTCTTGCATTCACCCATACGAGCCCTGTTTATGCACATGATTGTTTTTCATCTTTTGCCACAGGATACTGGGACAGAGAGTGTGGTATACATGACATACAACGGTTTGGCTGAGTTTTGGTTTTGCTCTAATTCACTTTATTATTTTGAGGGAGTTCACGATTCGCGTTTTCAGCCGACCAGCGTCGCAGCGGTGTGGTGCGACCAGCGACTGCTTGTGCTCCCGGCCATCTAGGTTTGCTTTTCTCGCGGCCCGTCGCAGCGGTGAGGTGGTGTCCATTTTTTGCTTGACAATAAGACAAAAGTAACCCCCTAAAAAAAAACACTATAGCGTGCGGTCGACCCATTTTTTTGCAGCATGCTTTTTTTTATAAACTTCCGATCTATTCATTTTCAATATGGTAGTACAACGAACATTAGAAATAATAAAAATTACATCCAGATCCGTAGACAACTAGCGACGACTACAAGCACTGAAGCTAGCCGAAGACACGCCGCTATTATCGCCCCTCCCTTGCCGGAGCCGGACAAACCTTGTTGTAGTTGACAGTCGGGAAGTCGTCGTGCTAAGGCCCTGTAGAACCAACGCACCAGAACAGCAACCACCACCGATGAAGAGTGTAGATAAGAAGGATCTAACCTGATGACACACGAACAAAGACGAACGATGAACAGATCCGAGCAAATCCACCAGTGACACATCCACCGAAGACACACCTCTACACGCCCACCGACGATGCTAGACGCATCACCAGAATGGGGACTAGGCAGGAAGACATTTATTCCATCTTCAGGGAGTGGCCGTCGTCTTGCCTTCCCGAGTAGGACACAGACCCTAACAAATCTCGAAAAAAGATCTAAAAACAGAGCCCTCCCACCGGTAAGGGCCGGGATCCACTCCGTCCCCATGGCCTGAGGCCATGGTAGACGGGGTGGACCGACGCTTGTTGCCTGTAAAACTTTCTTATATCTATATAAGTTTTTTCTGTGTCTATGGTTGTCGAAAGCGCTAAAAGTGTTTCTTTTTCTATGGATTTTTGGTTAATGAGGAAGTTTTTCTTCTTTTCTTTTTAGTTTTGTAGGGTCATTTTAATCTTAAATTTTAGTTTTGTCAGTGCTTATTTTTCAGATATACAGGTTCATAATAATATGGGGGTGGATTTTGGTATCTAAATAGTGTTTGTGAGGGGCCAAAAAATATTAGTTTTATCATACGAAGGAACTTTTTTATGCATACATTTTTTCCCATTTGTTTGTAGATTAAAATGAGAATTAATTAGTTATTTTGAAAGTGTCACGTCACATTTTGTCGTCTATCCGGAGCACCGCACATTTTTTTCCCTTTTTTATCTTGGTCTTTTTTCAAAGTGGGCACACTATAATTTCTAAGGAAAAATCACAACTACAATTTCTTTTTCTACACTAACAAAAGAGGTCGCAAATTTTCACGTGTTTCCTTTGGGGGATTAGTCGCAACTGGAGCTGCAGCATCATTCAGTTATTTTGAAAACACAGACACTATGCACGAAGATGTCGACGATCTCCATGTCCGGCTTCGATAATATTGGCGGCAGCTGCAACTCTGGCTCCTTCGGCCTCCTCCGCCTCTATCTTCGTGTCGAGTTCGGCGAAGAGCGCGTCGGACGCCGCCTGTTCCTGCTGGAGAAATGTCTGGTTTGCCTCCACACATGCATCATCCTGGATGGACTCCAGGATGGCCCGCTGCTCCGCCATCTCGTCGGACTAGGCGATGGTGAACTCTGCCTCTGCCTGCTTCATGTTGATGCCTGGCAGCTGCTGCTCCGGCTGCTCTGCCTTGTCCACCTTCATAGGAGCCAACTCCACCTCCTCCTCTTCCCCCGGCTACTCCTCCTCCTCCGGCTCTAATGCTTGTAATCTGTGTTGGTATTTCCCCAAAGCAGAGGGGATGATGCAGCACAACAGAGGTAAGTATTTCTCTTAGTTATGAAATCAAGGTTATCAATCCAGTAGGAGAACCAAGCAACACTATGTAAACAACACCTGCATACAAATAACAAATACTTCAAACTCAATGCGTGAAGGGGTTGTCAATCCCTCAACGGTATTGAGATATATTAAACTGTATGAGATTTGATAATAGATCTAACTAAAATACAAAATAAAATAAATAAATAAAAATTGGAGCAAGGTATTTTTTTGGTTTTAATATATGATAGAAATAGACCCCGGGGCATAGTTTTTAGTTGAGGCTTCTCTCGAGGAGATAGCATACGGTGGGCAAACAAATTACTGTTGGGCAATTGACAGAAAAACAAATAATTATGATGATATTCAAGGCAATGATCATGTATATAGGCATTACGTCCAAGATTAATAGACCGAAATGATTCAGCATCTACTACTATTACTCCACACATCGACCGCTATCCAGCATGCATATAGTGTATTAAGTTTATGAAAAAAAAGGAGTGATGCATTAGGAAAGATGACATGATGTAGACAAGATAAACTCACATATGAATAAACCCCTGATGTCGCTTGAACTACATCGGTATTTTCCCAAAGAGGAAGGGATGATGCAGCACAGCTACGGTAGTAATTTCCCTTAGTTATGGAATCAAGGTTATTGAACTAGTAGGAGAACCAAGCAACACTATGTAAATGGTACCTGCACACAAAGAACAAATACTTGCAACCCGACATGAAAAAGGGGTTGTCAATCCCTCTCGGGTAACGTTACCAAAAATTGTCAAGTTGACGAGATAAAAAGTTGAGGTTGATTCATAGATGCAAATAACGGCAAATAAAACTCAGCAAGGTATTTTTGGGTTCTTGATAATATAGATCTGAAAATAAAAGGTGCAAACAAAGAAAAAGGCAAATAGCAATATAGATCCGCAAATATATGATGGAAAAATAGACCGGGGGGGCGTAGATTTCACTAGGGCTTCTCTGAAGAAATAGCACATAGTGGGTAAACAAATTACTGTTGGGCAATTGATAGAACATAGAATAATTATGACGATATCCAGGCAATGATCATTATATAGGCATCACGTCCAAGATTAGTAGATCGACTTCTACCTACATCTACTACTATTACTCCACACATCGACTGCTATCCAGCATGCATCTAGTGTATTAAGTTCATGGAAAAATGGAGTAATGCAATAAAAACGATGACATGATGTAGACGAGATCTATTCATGTAAGAATAGCCCTAATATTTTTATCCTTAATAGCAACGATACATGCGTGTCTTGCTGCCCCTTCTATTACTGGGAATGAACATCGCACGATCGAACCCATCACAAAGCACCTCTTCCCATGGCAAGAAAATTCGATCTAGTCGGCTTAACTAAACCAAAGATTCGAAGAAGAAATACAAGGCTATAAGTAATCATGCATATAAGAGATCAGAAACTCAAATAACTTTCATAGATATGTAGATCTGATCATAAACTCAAAGTTCATCAGATCCCAACAAACACACTGCAAAAAGAGTTACATCAAATAGATCTCCAAGAGACCATTGTATTGAGAATCAAAAAGAGAGAAGAAACCATCTAGCTACTGACTAAAGACCTATAACACTACAAAAAAAGACACATCCATGACATTTTGGGTCGAACGAATTTTTTTCCTGTCATACATATGAAACTTCTATGACGATAATTGTGACAAAACCCGGTATCATCATAGATGTGGTGGGCTCCTACTTCTATGACAAAAAATCATGACAGAAAATGGGCTTTTCGTGTTGGGCGGGCCGGAGACGCAGCTGCATGACATTCTTTGGGCTGTCCATGACGGAAAAAACTGTGGTAGAAGCGAGGGCGAGGAAAATTTCGGGGAGTTCCCTGTTACGGTGGGAGGTCGGGGGCCGAGCGATGCGCGTTTCTCTCGTACACGTACGCGCATGTGTGCGAGCCGTTGGCTCTAACTGAACCCGAGCGAGGCGTTGGGCTCTAACTGAACCCGATCGATTGCACTGCAGGCTACGCGTTACTGAACCTGAGGGATCAATGGCTGTTAACTAAACCCGATCAAGCGATTCCTTCGCTACTGCTGCTAACTGAAGCTGATCGATTGGATGAACAGTGAGTGTTGCAGGGGGGTTTGGATGAACAGTGAGCGGTGGCGTTGCCTCTGGATGAACAGGACCCCGTGGTGTGGAGGGCTGGATGAACAGTAGAAGGTGGAGGGGTGGTTGAACAGGACCCCGTGGTGTGGAGGGCTGGATGAACAATAGACGGTGGAGGGGTGCCCGTGGAGGGGGTGGTTGAACAATAGCCGGTGGAGTAGCGCGCGGTGGAGGCTGGATGAACAGGAGCCCGTGGAGGCTAGAGGAGGTCGACGGTAGCCCGTAGAGGATGGAGGAGGTCGACGGTGGAGATGAACAGTATCCCATGGAGTCCCGTTTTGCGGTACGCCACACCACTCCCGATGAACATGACCCCCGTTTTGACTGTAGCGCTCCAACACAAGTCTGTTTCGTCCGTTTTGCGGTACGGCACACCCCTCCCGATCAACAGGACCCCCGTTTCAACCATAGGAGGTCCGTTTCCTCCGTTTTGCGGTACACCACACCCCTCCCGATCAACAGGACCCCTGTTTCAAACGTAGGAGGTCCGTTTCCTCCGTTGTGCGGTACGCCAGGCCTCGTTTCCATCGCCTGTTCCGTCCAAGCCCTCCCGATGAACACGACCACGCATTCCGTTCCGACCCAGCCGATTGGCTTCCCATGAACACGACGACGACGTTGTTTCTCCGTTCTGACCCAGCCATGTACACGAGCCCTGGTCGTACGTATGCGCGAGTAGGCGTTCGAGACCCTGCCCGTATGTACGTACGTGGCCGTATTTTCTTTCTTGCACCCTGGCCGTTGTACGTACGTGTACATGCTACGTGCACGCCTCTACTACGACACATGCGCGCCTCTACATCGCAGTATATATGTACGTACACATTCACGACTAGAATGACAATGCTATGTACGCTTCGACCAGGTGGGTCCTGACTGTCAGGCACTTCCTTGCCTGCGAAGATGTAGCTGGTGGGTCCCAGCAGTCAGGGGGGCGAATCGTTTTGGTTCTTTTTTGCCCGGACGCACTTCCTTGCGTGCGATGGTGTAGCTAGTGGGTCCCAATAGTCAGGGGGAAATGTTTTTTTCGTGAAATACGGTGGCCCGTCCGATGGGTCCCTGCTGTCAGGTGGAGGAATAATTATTTTACGCGTAATAAGGAGGCACTTCCTTGCGGCCGCCGTGGACTCAGCTGTTAGCCTCTCCACGCACAGTACTCTTCCGATGGAAGTCGGTCGTTGACCACGTTGACCACGCTGTGCCGAGAGCACCAAGGTGGTGGACGACGGCGAGGCCTAGGAAGGCGACGACGCGGAGCCGGGGATGACGCAGCAGTGGATGCCCACGCGAAGAGGAGTACGAGGGTTCACTGGTTTGGCTGCGGTGTGAGGATGCCGTCGCCGCAGAATAACAGGGGGTGTGGGTGAGTAGAGGGATGGCCTGGCCAGCGGTGGGAGTAGTAGGGGCAGTGAGGCCTCCGTGGCATCACAGCCGGCCACGGGAGGCAGGAGCATGCGGCACGACCGACGCTGCTTTGGGAGGCTGGAGCACGAAGACCAGAGGTTGAAGAAGCACTACGGCCGTTGGATGGAATCGTACGGACACTGGAGCTAGAATCGTTCATATTGGCTAAGTTGACAAAGCCCTCTGTTCCCCTAAACTTAGTAGGCCCACAATTCAGCCTCCCACCAAGGTGAGTCCCAGCTAGCAGGGGGAGTATTCATTTTTTTGTGCATAATAAGGAGGCATTTCCGATGGGTCTGAGCTGACAGCGGGGGGAACGTTTTTATCACGAAATATAGAGACCCTTCCGATGGGTCTCAGCTATCAGGTGGAGGAATCGTTATTTTGCGCGTAATAAGGAGGCATTTTCCTGTGTGTTCCCCTACTGTCAGCCTCTTCTGGTGGCTGTTGTTTGTTGACCATGTTGACCTCACCACGCCGAGAGCACAAACGCGGTGGACGAGGGCGAGGCCCAGGAAGGGAACCACCCGGAGCCGGCGAAGCCACCACAGCGGATGCCCACACTGAGGGGAGAAGGAGCAATGACTGGTCGGCTGTGGGGTGAGGCTGACGTCGCTGGAAAATAACAGGATGTGTGGGTGGTTAAAGGGATGGCCCGGCGCCAGCACAGCCAGCCTCAGGAGGAGGGAGTAGGCAGTCCCGCCGGTGCTGGTTTGGGCGGCTGGAGCAGGAAGATCAAAGATTGAACAAGCACAGTGGCCGTTGGATGGACATCCAACAGTCACTGCTGTGTGTTGACTAAGTTGACAAAGCCTTGCGTATGCATCAAAAATAATTTTAGGACAGCGTCATCGTCAACCTAGTAGGCCTAGAAGTCAGCCTCCAAATCTGTGGAAACAGCATACATCCCATTAGCCATTATTTTCAATAATTTACAGCCCATTTGCTAATTCTTAAGGATATTTGAATCCCATATTCTTTTTATTAGCATTACAGACCATATATTCTGGGCACTGCTAAAAAATTCAATGAAATTTTGCATATTTCGGTGGGGTCCGAACTCTTTTAATCAAGAAATGTCGAGTCATGTTAAAAATAATTTTCAAAAAATTATATCAAAATAAAATTCAAAAAACAATTCTCCGCAAAAAAGTGAATGAAATTTAGAATCTTAACTAGCAAGATGCCCGTTCGTTGCATGGAACATGAAGATGCATTTGTATGAGTAGTTTATCTTGCGGGAGAAAAGATGATATTTTAATGTAATTGCCAGTTGGCTTCAGTTTTTATAAGAGTAGAGAGTAGAGAAATCCTCAAAAAAATGATATTTTAATGCAATTGCCGGTTGGCTTTGGTTTAAAAATTTACAGCCCATTTCTTACAACTTATAGCCCGTTTTCTGGGGAAGCCCATCTCTTACTACACACCCCTCCTCGTCTTGAAAGATTTGCAGCCCAGCAGGGCTGAGAAAAGCAAGTAGGCCTCGGTTTTGGTATTCTCCAAAAAGAAGAACTGGGCTAGCCAATTTCAGAAAGAAAAAATATATCAACTGGGCTCGTCATGTGCTTAATAAAAGCATAAGCGTGGGCTAGACGGGCCACATCCCCCGCATAGCGCGCAGTTAAGCTCCGTCTCTGAAACTAAAAACAACTGGGCGAGCTGCTGGGTCCCTGGTGTTATCCGCTCGTTGTGTAATTTTCTCGTTTATTGACTACATTGACAATGGCGTGGAACCTAGTTGTCAAACAATTAATAGGAAGTATTTTTTGGCTTGTAATAACGAGGTACCTGCTTGCGAAATGCAATGACCCTGGTGGGTCCCTACTGTCAGCCTCTTCATGTACAGTCATCTCCTGATTCCTCTTGGTTGTTGAACATGTTGACAACGCCAGACGGCGGTAGGCACAGTGAGCTAACCAAGGCGGAGAATGACGGCAAGGCCTCGGACGGGAACGAACAGCAGCCATGGAAGATGCGGCAGTGTAGTGGCAGGTGGAGGGGAGTACGAGGGCAACAACATGCAAGTCAAGCATACAAATGGTACAAAAAGCCCAAGGATTAATTGTTCATCAGATTTTTAGATAAAAACCAGATTGAACATGACAGTAACATCTAACCCAACCACTCTTTTTTGCAGTCACAAACAAATGGATCGGTTTGATCCATAAAATCAACATATTGTGCAGAAAATATTATTTCAGGATGTCTACAACTTGTTGTAAATAGAAGCCGAGCACGTTTAGAATCCCATTTGTCCACCTAAAACTTCTTTTTTTGCTGTTCAACATGTTCGTCCGTGAGAAATCTCTTGCTGTAAAAATTAAGCCTCATGGACAATAGTAACCTCGTCTTCAACAGGAAGAATGTGACAAAGCTTCTGTTTGCCTAGTTGGATGCATATCTTCCCATCGTTATTGTCCTCAAACGAATGTCATGAGAACTGAGAAAATCCTTGTGCTTATTACACCAACGATTGGTTATATGTTTTTCTCCATGTGGTTCTGCCTAAGTAGACATGAAGATTGAAAACAATTAAGGTCTAAAAAAAGAGTATGTCGAAAGAACGACATTTGAACAGTTAATTCTAGTACAATATATACGGGCTTTAAATGTGCATGAAATCATCACCTCTACTTATAAATTCTCCAGAGATCGAAAGCATCGCAACAAGCCAATAATTATGTCCAGATCAAAACTATACATTCTGATATATATGATCTTGACAGAATCCAGCAGCATTGATAGGCTATCAATGGACGAACTCTTCATTGAGCATATAACATAATATTAGTACCAAAAGTGTAGTCCAAGATGATATAAAACTTATCCGCACAAATGAAAAATGCAGCATATGATTACAAATGTGTAGATGATAATATACTGTACCTGAAAAAGTGAGGAGCCAAACACCAACTCCTTTTGATTATTAAACGGGTCACGAATTACTCCCAAGGTCTCCATTTTGGGCACAGAGACGACAGATATTTCTGAAGGTGTATAACAATTATGAAGGAGCAACCTTTCAAGTGAAGGGGCATCTTCGATGATGAGCTGTTGTCCTTTAAAACAAATTCCAATGCTTTTAAGGTGAGGCGACTTTATTTGGAGACAACTGATACCGATTTCTATTACCAAAACAATCAGCAAGCGCTCCAGGGCAGGGCAACTGGAGTGGATGATGCTGTGCAGTGAGGCCTCCGACAGATAAACCACCACAAGCGAAAGTTTTTTTAGCAGTGGGAGTCGAAGCATTTGTACCAGATCATCTGGTAGATGGCACCGGGCGAAGGTGGCGGTGTGGAGAGAGGAGGAAAACCGCGAGATGGACAACGGTGGTGTGGGCACGCACTACAATAAATATGTCAACTTGTGACCTTGACTATTGGTCACTGAATGGTCATTATTTTCCATTTGTGACCTTTTTGTGACCAAAAACAGATGGTCAAAAGCTGATGATCGTAAACTGAAATTAACGACCTTCTCAGAGAGAAGGCCTTAGACGTTTACGACCAAAATATGCCTATTGTTTTGTTTTGGTCACTAGCAGCCTCCCCAGGCCACGTAGGTATCCGACGTGGCAATTTGATGTGGCACAAGAATCAGCCCGGTCCAATTCGGTTTTCTACATGGGCCTAGCCCAACAATTCGGGCCATTTATGATTTTTTTTCCTTTTAATTTTGGTCAGCTACATTGGCCTAGCCCAGCAATTTGGCCTTTTATTTTCTAAGCCTTTGGCCTTTTTGCTTCCATTTCTTGTTTGGGCCTTGGCCTTTTTACATTCCATTTTAGACCAGGTCCCACTAGTCAGATCATCCAATTAGGTCCCACTTGTCAGTTATTCTTTTGTTTGTTTCCCATTTTAAAGGACTTGCTAGTGAAATGGGACCCAAGGGTGTTATTTAGGCGCCGCACATCAGTTCACTATTTGTGCAATAACCAATAACTTTATTCAAACATAGCCAATAACACATACAATTTCAAACAACAACCAAACGAAGTACTTTATAGTCATGGCAGTACAAATCAGGTATTCAACTATAAAATACACCTAATATTAACATGGCCAGCTCTAGGGAGCTAAAACACATAGTTGGGTGCTGGTTTTCTTCAGGATTCTTCTCCTGGAGCTCTTGTACACCGCATTTGCAGGTTATAAATCAAAAAAGTTAGGAAATCAAGTGAAGTTGTGCATATAACATTCTCATAACAATGAAAAATAGCTGTTGAAGTTGAGATCTAATAAGAAACCGTGCATATAACATTCGCAAACATGTATTGATACCTAGTGTTGATTGTATCTGCATCTAAACTGAATACTGATCCATAGTGTTGACTAAATCTACATCCAAACTGGATACTCTTAACTGAACATAGACAAGTGATATACTAATCAGGTGTCAGAATGATATCTGATTCAACAAGGTTAACCAAATTTCCCACATAGTTTTGGGGAAATTCTATTTATCTACAGTGATTGGCAGCTATGGATGGCAATGTGACAGTACAGACAGACTTTTGGCTGCTCATTTCTATTCAGGTAACTATGGCAGTGACGCAAATAGACTTGTGGCTGCTCATTCACTAGCTATGGCAATGATGCAAACAGACTTGTGGCTACTCATTCACATTCACAGCAACACTTCATCATTCATCTACAAGCAACTATTGACCATCATATCAGACAGGATAGGAAGGGTCACCTGACATATTGAACTCGATGCTGCAGAAGGCCGATGATGTGGTGGTACAGAGCAGGCCCTTTGTGGCTGGCTAGATGCGCCCCTCCTCCTCCTGCTCCTCGAGCAGGACAAGGACGGCGGCCGCTAGGCTCGTTGAGATCGGGATGCTGGGGGAGGCGAGCACGCCCGTGAGGTACTCCATGGCACCGGGCGCATCATGTGCGGCAGGATGCCAATCGTCAGGTTGACCGCGATCACGAACAACAGCGTCACTAGCACCGCTGCCTGCACGCATTCCAGCCATGTTGACAGTGTCAGAAACTCGATGGATTTTCAAAATGAAGTACTGCTGGTGCTGCTACCGCTGCAGAATTGGTTGGAGATGCACCCACCTTGTTGGTGTAGATGGTCCAGTTGGTGAAGAGCTTTGATAACATGGCTCCAAGCTGCCCAAAGAGCGCACGGAGGTGCCCACGGAGATTTTGTCTCTGATGAACAGGGTACGTTGAGATTGCAAAGCAGTCCTCCCCTCTTGTCGCAGACACTGCAAGACAGCACATCTTTCAAAAACAATTAACCAGTCTCAAGTTAACTTGTGCAGTAAAAGTTACCCTACACGTGCAAAACACAACCATGCATGTACAGGCACTATACGTACACAACAAGACATATCAACAAAGACCATAAATGTTCAGGGTTATGCATGATGGATGTTGAGCACTTCTGTTGCTTATTCAGAGTAAAAAAGGGTACCCCAGAAAATTTAAACATATTCTGCTACACAGAACCATGAGCTACCCATTTAGCAAGAACGGTACAGGAACAAACCATGAGCTATCTATCCAGCATATTATGCGCACGTGTGAGAATACTCGGGTATACTTAACTTGGGTTCAGTACCCAGGTATAATTTAAAAGCATATCAGATTAGGTATACAATCATGCACCTGGGTTTAACTTATCAGGTTTCTTCACTTTCAATTTACACAGCAGAGCAGCTAAATTGATTACCCAAAACATGCATGCTAGTGGTCTACTAGAAGCATCACAAAGTTAATATTTTTCTTACCACACTGCTATCAAGAACCTCCCTACTTCAAAAAGAAAAAGAATAGACACTTCCAGTTTGTATAATCTAAAATTGAACACTGAAATTTAAGAATGAAAAGACGATTGAACACTGAAAGAGGTTAGCAAGTTAATTGTTGGTTTCATCACAAGTACCAGGAGTACTTTTAAACCTACACAAGTCATTTTTAAACCTATGCAAGTACCAGGAGTATTTCACTCCTTTCCAGTGGAAGTACTCAAAATTTGTTTGAGTAGCAAATCTAGGAGTACCGGAGAACTCCGAGTTAAATGTACTCAAAGGAACCACCAAAGTCTCTCAATACCGGTCACAACAAGTAATCAGAATACAGCAGCAACAATTGCAGTACCCAGTTCATAAGAATACATCAATTAACAAAGCTATGGCCACAACGGAGTGGACCAAGTACCATCTCAAGTACCTAACGAGTGCCGGACGGCGGATAAAAATTCGCAATAAATCACAGAGAAGCTCATCCCCTATTGATTCAGGAAGCTACTCACATCCACGCATAATATTAATATCTAACAGCGCAACAGAAAAAACGATGGCAAGCAAAATCATCAAAGGGTGAACCAGTATAGCTGATGCACAACGAAACATGACCCTGAGCTTCATGCGGTAGATCCTGGGATGCTCCTCCGTCGGCGTCGGCAGGCCCCTCCCGACCACCTGGTACTGGTGGAACTGCACGAGCACGAGCGCCAAATGGTCAGTTCAGATCACACGACGAGAACTAATCCCCGTGATTGCGGTGCGTACGAGTAAGAGGGGCTCACCCTAACCGCGACCATCCTGGCCGGAGTTGGTGAGGTCGTCGTGCGTCGGTCTGGGGCCATGGGCTTGCTGTTGTGCGATGCTGCGACAGGCTTCTTGCGCAGGAGCCGCGCTAGCCCAAGGCCCCGCCAGTGAGCTCTGGCGAGCGGAGGGAGGAGGGAGGCGACCCCCATCACCATGGCTGCCAAATCCCTCCCTCCGGATCGAGGTTGTGTCCGCCAGATCGGCATGGCCAAGGCCACCAATCCGCCTCGTCTGCGTGGGGGAGGGGGGCGGGGGCGCCATGATTGGCCGCGGGGGAGGGGCTTCGCCGTCGACATCTCGCCGGAACCCTAAACCCATATCTTCTCCGCCATGGCCGCGGGCGGGGGGAGAGCACCAGTGTGTTGGGGGTCAGGTGGGGGCGGAGCGAGGAGCGCCGGGGCGATCGCGGCGAAGACAGGGGTGGAGGGACGGAACCCTAGCGCGACGGCCGACCTGCTCGATTCGATCTGGGGCATAGGGTAGGGAGAGATGGTGAGGGAAGGGAGGGACGAGGTCGGCCGCGGTGGTGAGGAGGGCTGCGAGGTCTGTGGTGGGTGGGAGCGCCGGGGAGAGGACTGGATCGGGGAAAGGAGGCCGGGGAGAGGACTGGATCGAGGGAGGAGGTGGCGGTGGCTGCGAGGAGAGGAGGGGTGCGATGGGGGGGGAGTCGATGGGATCTGACCTAGGGTTTGGGCTGCGGGTGGGGGGTATCTCTTTTTCATTTTATTTTCTTTTTTCTGTAGATAGATGGAAGGACGGACGTGGGACTGAGAGATGGATGGATGGATTGATGGAGGGATGGGCGCCATGTCATCGATCCGTGGGAAGAGTCCTGATTGGTTCGAAAAACTAGTGATTTAAAAAAGTGTTTAAGTACTAAAAATAGAGGGATTTTGTGAAGTAGCTATCAAAAATATTTTGCAAAAGGGCACCACACAAATTTTCACTAGAGTTAGACCACATTTTATGGATAAGGACCAATTTCTATGCATTTCTGATCTTTCTAGCTATTTTTAATCATTTCCCGAGTGCCCAAAATGACTTTTTTTTGTGAAGGACCTACCATATATTTGTGGCAAAATTGTACCAAATCAATTTTCTAAAATACTAGGACATATTTAATGCACAATTGACCAAATGATTGCGTGTCAAAATTTTTGATCCACCTCTCATAAAAAAGACAAATTTCTGCTCATTTAGTAGGAAACGGGTCAAATTTAAACTGCAGCGTCCTCATTGTTTGTTATTTATTTTTTCCAAAAATCATTTCTAGGTACAAAAGTATCTATTTAATCGTAGAAATACCAAAAAAATTCCAAGATTCAAGCACTAGCTAGGAACGACCATTCCCGCCGTTTTGACCGCATTTTGAAACGGGCATAAAATATTCAAATAAAATCAAAAAATTGGAAAACCTTCACATTGTGTCATTATATGTGACCAAGTTACCAGGAAAAATAATAAATTGTAATACGACAATTCTTTTAAAACACTGTTCTCAGAAACGAGCTATCATGTGTGGAGATCAATGGCTTTCAAGCCAAATGATCAATCTTATGGCCACATTCATGGCATAGTTTGTTCAAATGATCTCATATTGTGCACAAGGGTGCATATTGGAATGGCAAACAATATTGCCTAAGGAAGTTTTCATTTTCTTTGGACGAAAAAACCATTTTCCATTTTTTGAGTGCCCAAAAGGAGGTTTTTTTTGTGAAGAACCTACCAAATAATTGTTGCAGAATTGGAGCAAATCATTTTTCTAAAATACTAGGCCATATTTAATGCACTATTGACCAAATGGTTGGGTGTAAAAAGTTTTGATCCACCTCTCGTGAAAAGGAAAAATTTCCGCCGATTCAGCTAGAAGCGGGTCAAATTTGAACTGTAGCTGCCTTGTAGTTTGCTCTTTATTTTTTCCAAAAATCATTTCTAGGTCCATAAGTATCTATTTAATCAGAGAAACATCAAAAAATTTCCAAGGTTCAACCACTAGCTAGGAACGGTCAAGCCCGTCGTTTTGAACGCATTTTGAAACGGGAATAAAAAATTCAAAAAGATCAAAAATTGGAAAACCTTCGCATTGTGTCATTATATGTGACCAATTTTCCAAGAAAAATAATAAACTTGTAATACAGAAATTATTTTTAAAAAGTGTTCTCAGAAATGAGCCGTCATGCATGAAGATTCATGGCTTTCAAGCCAAAAGATCAATCTTATGGCCACATTCATGGCATAGTTTGTTCAAATGATCTCATATTGTCCACAAGGGTGCATCTTGGAATTCCAAACAATGTTTCCTAAGGGAGTTTTCACTTTCATTGCACAAAAGAGCCATTTTCCATTTTTCGGGTGCCTCGAGTGAGGTTTTTTTGTGAAGGACCTACCAAATAATTCTTGCAAAATTGGACCAAATCATTTTTCTAAAATACTAGGCCATATTTAATGCACAATTGACCAAATGGTTGGGTGTAAAAAGTTTTGATCCACCTCTGGTGAAAAAGATAAATTCCCGCCGATTTAGTTGGAAGCGGGTCAAATTTGAACTACAGCTGCCTCATAGTTTGCTATTTATTTTTTCCAAAAATCATTTCTAGGTACATAAGTATCTATTTAATTAGAGAAACATGAAAAGTTTTCCAAGATTCAACCACTAGCTAGGAACGGTTAAGCCCGCTGTTTTGACCGCATTTTGAATTGGGCATAAAAATTCAAATAAAAATTCAAAAAATTGGAAAACCTTTGCATTGTGTCATTATATGTGACCAAGTTTCCAGGAAAAATAATAAACTTGTAATATAGAAATTATTTAAAAAAGTGTTCTAAAACATGAGCTAGATTCATGGCTTTCAAGCCAAATGATCAATCTTATGGCCACATTCATGGCATAGTTTGTTCAAATAATATCATATTGTCCACAAGGGTGCATCTTGGAATGGCAAACAATGTTGCCTAAGGAAGTTTTCATTTTCTTTGCACGGAAAATTCATTTTCCATTTTTCGAGTGCCTGAAATGAGTTTTTTTGTGAAGGACCTACCATATATTTGTTGCAAAATTGGACCTAATCAATTTTATAAAATACTAGGCCATATATAATGCACAATTGACAAAATGGTTGGGTGTCAAAAGTTTTGATCCACCTCTGGTGAAAAAGACAAATTTCCACCGATTCAGCAGGAAGCAGGTCAAATTTGAACTGCAGCTGCCTCATAGTTTGTTATTTATTTTTTACAAAAATCATTTCTAGTTACATAAGTACCTATTTAATCATAAATGCATGGTTTGGTGGCGATACGTCGAGGTTTGGACGGTGGCCGAGGGCTCCAACTCTAGAGCGCGTAAACTAGCATGCCCGCCGCGTGGTCACCGCGTGACCGTGACGTTGCCATGTGTTTTGGGTGGCCTAGGGATGTCTAGTGGGTTGGGCACTCCCCAGGTAGGTGCTGGGAAGAAAATCGCAACATAAGATTCTCATGAGGAGACCGATCGATGCTCAAACATGAATAAGCAACCAAGTGTTTGATTAGCGGTACGGGAAATGCACATGGCTAATGTGGGTGAGCTTTGGCTGAGGATGATCAGTTACTAAGTGATAACCCACAAGTATAGGGGATCGCAACAGTTTTCGAGGGTAGAGTATTCAACCCAAATTTATTGATTCGACACAAGGGGAGCCAAAGAATATTCTCAAGTATTAGGAGCTGAGTTGTCAATTCAACCACACCTGGAAACTTAGTATCTGCAGCAAAGTGTTTAGTAGCAAAGTAATATGATAGTGGTGGTAACGGTAATAAAAGTAAAGACAACAAAAGTAATGTTTTTGATAATTTGTAGTGATTGTAACAGTAGCAACGGAAAAGTAAATAAGCGTAAACCAGTATATGGAAAACCCGTAGGCACCGGATTAGCGATGGATAATTATGCCGGATGTGGTTCATCATGTAGCAGTCATAAAATAGGGTGACACAGAACTAGCTCCAGTTCATCAATGTAATGTAGGCATGTATTCCGTATATAGTCATACGTGCTTATGGAAAAGAACTTGCATGACATCTTTTGTCCTACCCTCCCGTGGCAGCGGGGTCCTATTGGAAACTAAGGGATATTAAGGCCTCCTTTTAATAGAGAACCGGAACAAAGCATTAGCACATAGTGAATAGATGAACTCCTCAAACTATGGTCATCACCGGGAGTGGTCCCGATTATTGTCACTTCGGGGTTGCCGGATCATAACACATAGTAGGTGACTATAGACTTGCAAGATAGGATCTAGAACACACATATATTAATGAAAACATAATAGGTTCAGATCTGAAATCATGGCACTCGGGCCCTAGTGACAAGCATTAAGCATAGCAAAGTCATAGCAACATCAATCTCAGAACATAATGGATATTAGGGATCAAACCCTAACAAAACTAACTCGATTACATGATAAATCTCATCCAACCCATCACCGTCCAGCAAGCCTACAATGCAATTACTCACGCACGGCGGTGAGCATCATGAAATTGGTGATGGAGGATGGTTGATGATGACGACGGCGACGAATCCCCCTCTCCGGAGCCCCAAACGGACTCCAGGTCAGCCCTCCCGAGAGAGATTAGGGCTTGGCGGTGGCTCCGTATTGTAAAACGCGATGATTTCTTATCTCAGGATTTTTCTCTCCCCGAAAGCCAATATATGGAGTTGGAGTTGGCGTCGGAGGGCCACCAGGGGGCCCACGAGGTAGGGGGGCGCGCCCAGGGGGGCGCCCCCCACCCTCGTGAGCAGGGTGTGGGCCCCCTGGTCTTCATCTTTTGCGAGGATTTTTCTTTATTTTCTCTAAGGTGTTCCGTGGAGTTTCAGGACATTCCGAGAATCTTTATTTTCTGCACCAAAAACAACACCATGGCAGTTCTGCTGAAAATAGCGTCAGTCTGGGCTAGTTCCATTCAAATCATACAAGTTAGAGTCCAAAACAAGGGCAAAAGTGTTTGGAAAAGTAGATACGACGGAGACGTATCAACTCCCCCAAGCTTAAACCCTTGCTTGTCCTCAAGCAATTCAGTTGACAAACTGAAAGAGAAAAAGAAAAACTTTTACAAACTCTGTTTGCTCTTGTTGTTGTAAACATGAAAAGCCAACATTCAAGTCTCAGCAATTATTATGAACTAACCATACTCACAATGACACGTAGGTCTCACAATTGCTCATATCAATAGCATAATCAGCTAGCGAGCCATAATAGAAAAACTCGGATGACAACACTTTCTCAAAATAATCATAACATGATATAATAAAATGGTATCTCGCTAGCCCTTTCTGAGACCGCAAAACATAAATGCAGAGCACCTTTAAAGATCAAGGACTGACTAACATTGTAATTCATGGTAAAAGAGATCCAGTCAAGTCATACCCAATATAAACCAATAATAATGAATGCAAACGACAGTGTGCTCTCCAGCGGGTGCTTTTTAATAAGAAGGGTGATGACTCAACATAAAAGTAAATAGATAGGCCCTTCGCAGAGGGAAGCAGGGATTTGTAGAGGTGCCAGAGCTCGGTTTTGAAATAGAGATAAATTATATTTTGAGCAGCATACTTTCATTGTTAACATAACAACTAAAAGACGACGATATCTTCCATGCTAAAGAGATTATAGGAGGTTCCCAAACAGAATGGTAAAGTTTATACTCCCCTTCCTCCACAAGCATCAATCCATGGCTTGCTCGAAACAACGAGTGCCTCCAACATTCAACGGGTCCCAAGGGGAGTTTTGTTTGCAGTTATTTTGATTTAGTTTGCACAAAGCATGGGACTGGGCATCCCGGATACCAGCCATTTTCTCGTGAATGAGGAGCGGAGTCCACCCCTCTTGAGAATAACCCGCCTAACACGGAAGATAAGGGCAGCTCTAGTTGACATATGAGCTATTAGAGCATGCAAAACAGAATGTTTATTTGAAGGTTTAGAGGTTGGCACATACAAATTTACTTGGAACGGCAGGTAAATACCGCATATAGGTAGGTATAGTGGACTCATGTGGAATAACTTTGGGGTTTAAGGAGTTTGGATGCACAAGCAGTATTCCCGCTTAGTACAGGTGAAGGCTAGCAAAAGACTGGGAAGCGACCAACTGAGAGAGCGACAACAGTCGCAAACATGCATTAAAATTAATTCACACCGAGTACAAGCATGAGTAGGATATAATCCACCATGAACATAAATATCATGAAGGCTATGTTGATTGGATTCAACTACATGCGTGAACATGTGCCAAGTCGAGTCACTCAATTCATTTAAAGGAGGATACCACCCTATCATACCACATCATAATCATTCTAATAGCATGTTGGCACGCAAGGTAAACCATTATAACTCATAGCTAATCAAGCATGGCACAAGCAACTATAATCTCTAAATGTCATTGCAAATATGTTTACTTCATAATAGCTGAATGAAGAACGACGAATCATCATATTTACAAAAACAAGAGAGGTCAAGTTCATACCAGCTTTTCTCTTCCCAATAAGTCCATCATATATCATCATAATTGCCTTTCACTTGCACGACCGAACGGTGTGTATAATAATAAGAGTGCACGTGCATTGGACTAAGCTGGAATCTGCAAGCATTCAACTCAAGAGAGAAGACAAGTAATATGGGCTCTAAGTTTAAATAAGCAATCATGCATATAAGAGCCACTAAGCATTTTCAATATGGTCTTCTTGAACCCCCAAAGAAAGGAAAAGAAATAAAAACTATTTACACAGAAAAGCTCCCAACAAGTAAAAAGAAGAACGGGAAATATTTTTGGGTTTTCTTTTTAATTCTACTACAAGCATGAAAAGTAAACTAACTAGTTTTTTTTGGTTTTTCTTAAGGTTTATCAAACACACAAGAAGAAAGCTAGAAAAAGAAATTTAAACTAACATGGATATTACAGTGAAAAAGTATGAGCACCGACATCTAGCAATAAGTGTGTGTGAACATAAATGTAATGTCGGTGGGAAATACGTACTCCCCCAAGCTTAGGCTTTTGGCCTAAGTTGGTCTATTGCCAGGGATGGCCTGGTGGATATCCGTAGGTGAAGCTGGGGTCGTACTGTGATGAAGAAGACTCCGGCTGCCACTGGCTAGCAGCCTCCTCTGGATCCCAAGAATAAACAGATAGTCGTGGAGGCTCATCTTGTGGCTTCGGCTCCGGGGCTGGTGCAGGGTTCCGATAGGCTTGAACAGCCGGCCACAAAATGATGTGAGGTTCTGCAAACAAGTTAAACAAAGAAGGAGCAGGCAAGGTAATAGTCTCAGGGTGATGTTTATCAAAGTATAATTTATATTTGAGCTCCCCATCGCGACTCTTAACAAGAAAATCATGCGCTATCATACTCTTGTAATATAAATAAGCACGGGGCAGCGCTGTTTCTTATTTCTCCGCATGCCTAATAGGCATTTCAAAATGTTCAGCTAGGTGTGAAGCATAAATGCCTCCAAAGATGGGGCCCTTAGTACGGTTCAGGCTTAACCGTCTAGCAACAATTCCACCCATACTAACAGAGTTATTGCGGTATAAACCATGGAGCAAAATAATAATATCAGGAATACTAAGGTTCCCACAGTTCCCCCGTCCAATCAAGCAACGACTAGCAAATAAGGCAAAGTAGCGTAAAACAGGATAATGTATGCTAGTGATCCTTGCATCAGAAACCTTCCCGGTTTCTCCCACCGTGATAGTGTTAACAAAAGCTTCTACTTCATTACGGTGGGGTTCATCTAAGGTGCCCTCAAAGGGTATTCTGCAAACCTCGCAGAATTCTGCTAATGTCATCTCTTTAACAACGTCATATAAATGAAACTCTACTGTTGGAGGTGATTTCTTAGGGAAAAAGTAGAAGTTTTGCACAAAAGTATTTGTGAGTAAGAGATACTGATGACGTTGGTCTTGGAGGAAGTTGGTGAGGCCAGCATTCTCAATCAATAAATAGAAATCTTCATAAATCCTAGCTCTCCTCAAGAAGTCATCGGAAGGCCATTCACAAGGCCGGACCTCCGCGGTGTGAGGTAAATTAAATTTGGGCTTCTCCTCTTCTTCCTTTAGTTTTTCCTTAGAGCTTCGGCTCGACGAGCCCCTCAAAAGTCTCTTCATTATTTCAAGGAACAATCTCCCCAAGCAGTTTTGCGAGAGGTGCTTTGAGTAAGGAGATCAAAAATCACAGCAACGGGGGATGGAACTCGTGCTTGAGTTGGTTTTTCATGTTTGCGTGAGGGAGAGGAAGAAGATGGGTGCAGGAATAAGTGGAGGAGGGCCACCGTGGTAATTTTTGCATAGTAAATTCTCAAATATTCCCGAAAAAATCATATTAAATTTGCATGGTATTCTGAGGACTTTTATTTTCGGGATATTTTTATATTGCACGGATAAGTCAGGAAACAGACAGAAAAATATATTATTTTACTTTATTTCTACTAAGTAACAGAAAATATAAAGAGGGTACAGAGAGTTGTGCTTCTAGTTTCATCCATCTCGTGATCATCAAAATGAACCCACTAACAAGGTTGATCAAGTCTTGTTAACAAACTCATTCCGAATAATCCCGAAACCGGAGAAATTTCAAATGACACTAAGTTACCTCAACGGGGATATGAAAATCCCCAACAATAAGAATATCATACTTTTTTTTGACAGTAGGGAGAGGAAATTCGAAACCTCCAAATATAATCGATGGAACTTTTCCAATAGAGTTGATACTCTAAACTTGAGGTTGTTTCCTCGGAAAATGTACCGTGTGCTCATTGCCATTAACATGAAAAGTGACATTGCCTTTGGTGCAATCAATAACGGCCCCTGCAGTATTAAGGAAAGGTCTTCCAAGAATAATAGACATACTAACATCCTCGGGAATATCAAGAATAACAAAGTCTGTTAAAATATTGCAACTACAACAGGCACATCCTCACAAATACCAACAGGTATAGCAGTTGATTTATCAGCCATTTGCAAAGATATTTCAGTAGGTGTCAACTTATTCAAGTCAAGTCTACGATATAAAGAGAGAGGCATGACACTAACACCGGCTCCAAGATCACATAAAGCAGTTTTAACATAGCTTCTTTTAATGGAGCATGGTATAGTAGGCACTCCGGGATCTCCAAGTTTCTTTGGTATTCCACCCTTAAAAGTGCAATTAGCAAGCATGGTGGAAATTTCAGCTTCAGGTATCTTTCTTTTATTAGCAATAATATCCTTCATATACTTAGCATAAGGATTTGTTTTGAGCACATCAGTTAATCGCATACGCAAAAAGATGGGTCTAATCATTTCAGCAAAGCGCTCAAAATCCTCATCATCCTTTTTCTTGGATGGTTTCAGTGGAAAAGGCATGGGTTTCTGAACCCATGGTTCCCTTTCTTTACCATGTTTTCTAGCAACAAAATCTCTTTTATCATAACGTTGATTCTTTGATTGTGGTTTATCAAGATCAACAGCAGGTTCAACTTCTACATCATTATCATTACTAGGTTGAGCATCAACATGAACATTTGTCAGAAATATGCCCTAGAGACAATAATAAAAGGATTATTATTATATTTCCTTGTTCATGATAATTGTCTTTTATTCATGCTATAATTGTATTATCTAGAAATCGTAATACACGTGTGAATACATAGACCACAATACGTCCCTAGTAAGCCTCTAGTTGACTAGCTCGTTGGTCAACAAATAGTCATGGTTTCCTGACTATGGACATTAGATGTCGTTGACAATGGGATCACCTCATTAGGAGAATGATGTGATGGACAAGACCCATTTCTAAGCATAGCACAAGATCGTGTAGTTCGTTTTGCTAGAGCTTTTTCAATGTCAAGTATCTCTTCCTTAGACCATGAGATCATGTAACTCGCGGATACCGTAGGAGTGCTTTGGGTGTACCAAATGTCACAACGTAACTGGGTGACTATAAAGGAGCACTACAGGTATCTCTGAAAGTGTCTGTTGGGTTGACATGGATCGAGACTGGGATTTGTCACTCCGTGTTACGGAGAGGTATCACTGGGCCCACTCGATAGTGCATCATCATAATGAGCTCAAAGTGACCAAGTGTCTAGTCACGGGATCATGCATTACGGTACGAGTAAAGTGACTTGCCGGTAACGAGACTGAACGAGGTATTGGGATACCGACGATCGAGTCTCGGGCAAGTAACATACCGTCTGACAAAGGGAATAGTATACGGGGTTGCTTGAACCCTCGACATCGTGGTTCATCCGATGAGATCATCGAGGAGTATGTGGGAGCCAACATGGGTATCCAGATCCCGCTGTTGGTTATTGACCGGAGAGCTGTCTCGGTCATGTCTGCATGTCTCCCGAACCCGTAGGGTCTACACACTTAAGGTTCGGTGACGCTAGGGTTGTATAAATATGAGTATGCAGCAAACCGAATGTTGTTCGGAGTCCCGGATGAGATCCGGGCGTCACGAGAAGTTCCGGAATGGTCCGGAGGTAAAGAAAACTATATAGGAAGTGCTGTTTCGGCCATCAAGAGAGTTTCAGGGTCACCCGGTATTGTACCGGGACCACCGGAAGGGTCCCGGGGGTCCACCGGGTGG
The DNA here is from genome assembly GCF_018294505.1 of Triticum aestivum. NCBI lineage: Eukaryota > Viridiplantae > Streptophyta > Magnoliopsida > Poales > Poaceae > Triticum > Triticum aestivum. Next base: position 692,895,012 of record NC_057803.1, read on the forward strand.
GGCCACCTATCCCGGAGGGCCTCGTGGGCTGAAGTGGGAGGGGAACCAGCCCCTAGTGGGCTGGTGCGTCCCCCCTTGCCCCCTTGCGCCTAGGTTTGGAAACCCTAGGTGGGGGGGGGGCGCACCACTTGCCTTGGGGGGCACTCCACCCCCCTTGGCCGCCCCCCCCCTTGGGAGATTGATCTCCTAGGGCCGGCCCCCCCTGGGGGCCTATATAAAGGAGGGCAGGGGGGAGGGCAGCCGCATCCAAGTCTTGGCGCCTCCCTCCCCCTGCTACACCTCGTCCTCCTCCCGCAGCAGCTTGGCGAAGCCCTGCCGGAGTTCTGCTGCATCCACCACCACGCCGTTGTGCTGCTAGATCATCATCAACCTCTCCTTTCCCCTTGCTGGATCAAGACGGAGGAGACTTCACACTGACCGTACGTGTGTTGAACGCGGAGGTGCCGTCCGTTCGGCGCTAGGATCTCCGGAGATAGGATCTCGACGAGAACAACTACCTCAACCCCGTTCTTTTGAACGCTTCCGCTCGCGATCTACAAGGTGGTATGTAGATGCATCTCTCCCATGACTCGTTGCTTAGATGAACTCATAGATGGATCTTGGTGAAACCGTAGGAAATTTTTTAATTTTCTGCAACGTTCCCCAACAGTGGCATCATGAGCTAGGTCTATGCGTAGTTCTCTATTGCACGAGTAGAACACAATTTTGTTGTGGGCATAGATCTTGTCAACTTGCTTGCCGCTACTAGTCTTTTCTTGCTTCAGCAGTATTGTGGGATGAAGCGGCCCGGACCGACCTTACACGTACGCTTACGTGAGACAGGTTCCACCGACTGACATGCACTAGTTGCATAAGGTGGCTAGCGGGTGTCTGTCTCTCCTACTTTAGTTGGAGCGGATTAGATGAAAAGGGTCCTTATGAAGGGTAAATATAAGTTGACAAAATCACGATGTGGTTATTCGTAGGTAAGAAAACGTTCTTGCTAGAACCCAATTGCAGCCACGTAAAAGATGCAACAAGAATTAGAGGACGTCTAACTTGTTTTTGCAGCAATTGTAATGTGATGTGATATGGCCAGAAGTTGTGATGAATAATGAATGATATATTGTGATGTATGAGATCATGTTCTTGTAATAGAATCACGACTTGCATGTCGATGAGTATGACAACCGGCAGGAGCCATAGGAGTTGTCTTTATTTTTTGTATGACCTGCGTGTCATTGAAGAACGCCATGTAAATTACTTTACTTTATTGCTAAACGCGTTAGCCATAGAAGTAGAAGTAGTCGTTGGCGTGACAACTTCATGAAGACACAATGATGGAGATCATGATGATGGATATCATGGTGTCATGCCGGTGACGAAGATGATCATGGAGCCCCGAAGATGGAGATCGAAGGAGCTATATGATATTGGCCATATCATGTCACTACTATATAATTGCATATGATGTCTATTATGTTTTATGCATCTTGTTTACTTAGAACGGCGGTAGTAAATAAGATGACCCCTTATAATAATTTCAAGAAAGTGTTCCCCCTAACTGTGCACCATTGCTAAAGTTCGTCGTTTCGAAGCACCACGTGATGATCGGGTGTGATAGATCCTTACGTTCACATATAACGGGTGTAAGACAGATTTACACATGCAGAACACTTAGGGTTAACTTGACGAGCCTAGCATGTACAGACATGGCCTCGGAACACAGAGACCGAAAGGTCGAACATGAGTCGTATGGAAGATACGATCAACATGGAGATGTTCACCGATGATGACTAGTCCTTCTCACGTGATGATCGGACACGGCCTAGTCGACTCGGATCGTGTAACACTTAGATGACTAGAGGTATGTCTAATCTGAGTGGGAGTTCATTAAATAATTTGATTAGATGAACTTAATTACCATGAACTTAGTCTAAAACTTTTGCAAAATATGTGTTGTAGATCAAATGGCCAACGCTCATGTCAACATGAACTTCAATGCGTTCCTAGAGAAAACCAAGCTGAAAGATGATGACAGCAACTATTCAGACTGGGTCCGGAACCTGAGGATCATCCTCATAGCAGCCAAGAAAGATTATGTCCTAGATGCACCGCTAGGTGAAGCACCCATCCCAGAGAACCAAGAAGTTATGAACACTTGGCAATCACGTGCTGATGATTACTCCCTCGTTCAGTGCGGCATGCTTTACAGCTTAGAACCGGGGCTCCAAAAGCATTTTGAGAAGCACGGAGCATGTGAGATGTTCGAGGAGCTCAAAATGGTTTTCCAAGCTCATGCCCGGGTCGAGAGATATGAAGTCTCCGACAAGTTCTATAGTTGTAAGATGGAGGAAAACAGTTCTGTCAGTGAGCACATACTCAAAATGTCTGGGTTGCACAACCGCCTGTCCCAGCTGGAGATCAACCTCCCGGACGAGGCGGTCATTGACAGAATCCTTCAGTCACTCCCACCGAGCTACAAGAGCTTTATGTTGAACTACAATATGCAGGGGATGGTGAAGACCATTCCTGAAGTATTCTCAATGCTGAAGTCAGCAGAGGTTGAAATCAAGAAAGAACATCAAGTGTTGATGGTCAATAAGACCACTAAGTTCAAGAAGGGCAAGGGTAAGAAGAACTTCAAGAAGGACGGCAAAGATGTTGCTGCGCCCGGTAAGCCAGTTGCCGGGAAGAAGACAAAGAATGGACCCAAGCCTGAGACTGAGTGCTTTTATTGCAAGGGGAAGGGTCACTGGAAGCGGAACTGCCCCAAATACTTAGCGGACAAGAAGGCCGGCAACACTAAAGGTATATTTGATATACATGTAATTGATGTGTACCTTACCAGTACTCATAGTAACTCCTGGGTATTTGATACCGGTGCCGTTGCTCACATTTGTAACTCATAGCAGGAGCTGCGGAATAAGCGGAGACTGGCGAAGGACAAGGTGACGATGCGCGTCGGGAATGGTTCCAAGGTCGATGTGATCGCCGTCGGCACGCTACCTCTACATTTACCTACGGGATTAGTTTTAAACCTCAATAATTGTTATTTAGTGCCAAGTTTGAGCATGAACATTGTATCTGGATCTCGTTTGATACGAGATGGCTACTCATTTAAATCCGAGAATAATGGTTGTTCTATTTATATGAGAGATATGTTTTATGGTCATGCCCCGATGGTCAATTGTTTATTCTTAATGAATCTCAAACGTAATGTTACACATATTCATAGTGTGAATACCAAAAGACGTAAAGTTGATAATGATAGTCCCACATACTTGTGGCACTGCCGCCTTGGTCACATTGGTGTCAAGCGCATGAAGAAGATCCATGCTGATGGACTTTTAGAGTCTCTAGATTATGAATCATTTGACACATGCGAACCATGCCTCATGGGCAAAATGACCAAGACCCCGTTCTCCGGAACAATGGAGTGGGCAACCAACTTATTGGAAATCATACATACTGATGTGTGTGGTCCAATGAGCGTTGAGGCTCGCGGAGAATATCGTTATGTTCTCACTCTCACTGATGACTAAGTAGATATGGGTATGTCTACTTGATCAAACACAAGTCTGAGACATTTGAAAATTTCAAGGAATTTCAGAATGAAGTAGAGAATCAACGTGACCGAAAGATAAAATTCTTACGATCGGATCGTGGAGGAGAATATTTAAGTCACGAATTTGGTACACACTTAAGAAAATGTGGAATCGTTTCACAACTCACGCCGCCTGGAACACCTCAGTGTAACGGTGTGTCCGAACGTCGTAATCGCACTCTATTGGATATGGTGCGATCTATGATGTCTCTTACCGATTTACCGCTATCATTTTGGGGATACGCTCTAGAGACAGCTACATTCACTTTAAATAGGGCACCGTCTAAATCCGTTGAGATGACACCGTATGAATTATGGTCTGGAAAGAAACCTAAGCTATCGTTTCTAAAAGTTTGGGGATGCGATGCTTATGTCAAGAAACTTCAACCTGAAAAGCTCGAACCCAAGTCAGAAAAATGCGTCTTCATAGGATACCCTAAGGAAACCATTGGGTATACCTTCTACTTAAGATCCGAGGGCAAGATCTTTGTTGCCAAGAACGGATCCTTTCTGGAAAAAGAGTTTCTCTCGAAAGGAGTAAGTGGGAGGAAAGTAGAACTCGATGAAGTACTACCTCTTGAACCGGAAAGTAGTGCAGCTCAGGAAAACATTCCTGTGGTGCCTACACCGACTGGAGAGGAAATTAATGACGATGATCAAGGTACTTCTGATCAAGTTGCTACTGAACTTCGTAGGTCCACAAGGACACATTCCACACCAGAGTGGTATGGCAACCCTGTCCTAGAAATCATGTTGTTAGACAACAGTGAACCTTCGAACTATGAAGAAGCGATGGCGGGCCCAGATTCCAACAAATGGCTAGAAGCCATGCAATCCGAGATAGAATCCATGTATGAAAACAAAGTATGGACTTTGACTGACTTTCCCGATGATCGGCGAGTGATAGAAAACAAATGGATCTTTAAGAAGAAGACGGACGCGGATTGTAATATTACCATCTATAAGGCTCGACTTGTCGCTAAGGGTTATCGACAAGTTCAAGGGGTTGACTACGATGAGACTTTCTCTCCCGTAGAGAAGCTGAAGTCCGTCTGAATCATGTTAGCAATTGCCGCATACTATGATTATGAGATATGGCAGATGGATGTCAAAACGGCATTCCTTAACAGGCATCTTTAGGAAGAACTGTATATGATGCAGCCGGAGGGTTTTGTCGATCCTAAGAATGCTAACAAAGTATGCAAGCTCCAGCGATCCATTTATGGGCTGGTGCAAGCATCTCGGAGTTGGAACATTCGCTTTGATGAGATGATCAAAGCGTTTGGGTTTATGCAGACTTATGGAGAAGCCTGCGTTTACAAGAAAGTGAGTGGGAGCTCTGTAGCATTTCTCATATTATATGTAGATGACATACTTTTGATGGGAAATGATATAGAATTCTTGGACAGCATTAAGGCCTACTTGAATAAGTGTTTTTCAATGAAGGACCTTGGAGAAGCTGCTTACATATTAGGCATCAAGATCTATAGGGATAGATCGAGACGCCTCATAGGTCTTTCACAAAGCACATACCTTGATAAGATTTTGAAGAAGTTCAAAATGGATCAGTCCAAGAAAGGGTTCTTGCCTGTACTGCAAGGTGTGAGATTGAGCTCAGCTCAATGCCCGACCACGGCAAAAGATAAAGAAGAGATGAGCGTCATCCCCTATGCCTCAGCCATAGGATCTATTATGTATGCCATGCTATGTACCAGACCTGATGTAAACCTTGCCATAAGTTTGGTAGGAAGGTACCAAAGTAATCCTGGCATGGAACACTGGACAGCGGTCAAGAATATCCTAAAGTACCTGAAAAGGACAAAGGACATGTTTCTCGTTTATGGAGGTGACGAAGAGCTTGTCGTAAAGAGTTATGTCGACGCTAGCTTCGACACAGATCTGGATGACTCTAAGTCACAAACCAGATACGTGTATATGTTGAATGGTGGAGCAGTAAGCTGGTGCAGCTGCAAGCAGAGCATCGTGGCGGGATCTACATGTGAAGCGGAGTACATGGCATCCTCGGAGGCAGCGCATGAAGCAATTTGGGTGAAGGAGTTCATCACCGACCTAGGAGTCATACCCAATGCGTCGGGGCCGATCAAACTCTTCTGTGACAACACTGGAGCTATTGCCCTTGCCAAGGAGCCCAGGTTTCACAAGAAGACCAGACACATCAAGCGTCGCTTCAACTCCATCCATGAAAATGTTCAAGATGGAGACATAGATATTTGCAAAGTACATACAGATCTGAATGTCGCAGATCCGTTGACTAAACCTCTCTCGCGAGCAAAACATGATCAACACCAGAACTCTATGGGTGTTCGATTGATCACAATATAACTAGATTATTGACTCTAGTGCAAGTGGGAGACTGTTGGAAATATGCCCTAGAGGCAATAATAAAAGGATTATTATTATATTTCCTTGTTTGTGATAATTGTCTTTTATTCATGCTATAATTGTATTATCCAGGAAATCATAATACACGTGTGAATACATAGACCACAACATGTCCCTAGTGAGCCTCTAGTTGACTAGCTCGTTGATCAATAGATAGTCATGGTTTCCTGACTATGGACATTGGATGTCATTGATAACGGGATCACATCATTAGGAGAATGATGTGATGGACAAGACCCAATCCTAAGCATAGCACAAGATCGTGTAGTTCGTTTGCTAGAGCTTTTCCAATGTCAAGTATCTTTTCCTTAGACCATGCAATCATGTAACTCCCGGATACCGTAGGAGTGCTTTGGGTGTACCAAACGTCACAACGTAACTAGGTGACTATAAAGGTATGCTACGGGTATCTCCGAAAGTGTCTATTGGGTTGACACGGATCGAGACTGGGATTTGTCACTCCGTATGACGGAGAGGTATCTCTGGGCCCACTCGGTAATTCATCATCAAAATGAGCTCAAAGTGACCAAGTGTCTGGTCACGGGATCATGCATTACGGTACGAGTAAAGTGACTTGCTGGTAACGATATTGAACGAGGTATTGGGATACCGACGATCGAATCTCGGGCAAGTAACATACCGATTGACAAAGGGAATTGTATACGGGGTTGCTTGAATCCTCGACATCGTGGTTCATCCGATGAGATCATCGAGGAGCATGTGGGAGCCAACATGGGTATCCAGACCCCTCTGTTGGTTATTGACCGGAGAGCCGTCTCGGTCATGTCTACGTGTCTCCCGAACCCGTAGGGTCTACACACTTAAGGTTCGGTGACGCTAGGGTTGTAGAGATATTAGTATGCAGCAAACTGAAAGTTGTTCGGAGTCCCGGATGAGATCCCGGACGTCACGAGGAGTTCCGGAATGGTCCGAAGGTAAAGAATTATATATGGGAAGTCGAGTTTCAGCCATCGGGAGAGTTTCGGGGGTCACCAGTATTGTACCGGGACCATCGGAACGGTCCCGGGGGTCCATCGGGTGGGGCCACCTATCCCGGAGGGCCCCATGGGCTGAAGTGGCAGGGGAACCATCCCCTGGTGGGCTGGTGCTCCCCTCCTTGGGCCCCCCTGCGCCTAGGGTTGGAAACCCTACATGGGGGGGCGCACCACTTGCCTTGGGGGGCACTCCACCCCCCTTGGCCCCCGCCCCCCCTTGGGAGATTGATCTCCCAGGGTCGGCGCCCCCCCGGGGGCCTATATAAAGGAGGGCAGGGGGGAGGTCAGCCGCACCCAAGTCTTGGCGCCTCCCTCCCCCTGCTACACCTCGTCCTCCTCCTGCAGCAGCTTGGCGAAGCCCTGCCGGAGTTCTGCTGCATCCACCACCACGCCGTCGTGCTGCTGGATTATCATCAACCTCTTCTTTCTCCTTGCTGGATCAAGACGGAGGAGACGTCACGCTGACCGTACATGTGTTGAACGCGGAGGTGCCGTCCGTTCGGCGCTAGGATCTCCGGTGATAGGATCTCAACGAGAACGACTACCTCAACCCCGTTCTTTTGAACGCTTCTGCTCGTGATCTACAAAGTGGTATGTAGATGCATCTCTCCCATGACTCGTTGCTTAGATGAACTCATAGATGGATCTTGGTGAAACCGTAGGAAATTTTTTAATTTTCTGCAACGTTCCCCAACAACATTATCATTAACATTATCACTAGGTTCATGTTCATCACCTAATTGTGTTTCAGCATCAGAAATAGAGATATCATTCGAATTCTTAGGTGACTCAGCGATAGGTTCACTAGAAGTTTGCAAGGTCCTATCATTTTTCTTTTTCTTCCTTTTAGAAGAACTAGGTATATCAATATTGTTTCTCTGAGAATCTTGCTCGATTCTCTTAGGGTGGCCTTCAGGATACAAAGGTTCCTGAGTCATTCTACCAGTTCTAGTAGCCACTCTAACAGCATAATCATTTTTCTTACTATTCATTTCATCAAGCACTTCTTTATGAGCTTTAAGTACTTGTTCTACTTGAGTGGTAACCATAGAAGCATGCTTGCTAACAAGTTTAAGTTCACCTCTAATATCAGCCATATAATCACCCAAGCGTTTAATCATAAAGGTATTCTGTTTTAATTGTCTACCAAAATAAGCATTAAATTCATCTTTCTTAAACATAAAGTCATCAAACTCATCCAAGCACTGACTAGCAATTTTAGTAGGAGGGACTTTAGCTTTATCATATCTATAGAGAGAATTTACCTTTACTACCTGTGTCGGGATATCGGGAGGTTCTTCATTAAATAAGTAATTGAGATCATATACTTCTTCAACAGGCGGTAAATTAAGACCATGTATTTCTTCAATAGGAGGTAAATTCTTAACATCTTCAGCTTTAATACCTTTTTCTTTCATAAATTTCTTTGGCTCTTGCATATCTTCGGGACTGAGAAATAGAACACCTCTCTTCTTCAGAGTTGGTTTAGGAATAGGCTCAGTAATTGGCTCAGGAACTGGCCCAGGAGGTAGCTCGGGAGGTGCCCAATTATTTTCATTAGCCAACATATTATTCAATAGAATTTCAGCGTCATCCGGTGTTCTTTCCCTGAAAACAGAACCAGCACAACTATCGAGGTAATATCTGGAAGCATCAATTAGTCCATTATAAAAGATATCAAATATTTCAGGTTTCTTAAGAGGATGATCAGGCAAAGCATTAAGTAACTTGAGAAGCCTCCCCCAAGCTTGTGGGAGACTCTCTTCTTCAATTTGCACAAAATTGTAAATTTCCCTCAAAGTATCTTGTTTCTTATGAGTAGGGAAATATTTAGCAGAGAAGTAATAAATCATATCCTGGGGACTTTGCACACAACCAGGATCAAGAGAGCTATACCATATCTTAGCATCCCCCTTTAACGAGAACAGAAATATCTTAAGTAAATAAAGGTAGCGCGATCTCTCATTATTAGTAAACAGGGCAGGTATATCATTTAACTTAGTAAGATGTGCCACAACAGTTTCAGATTCATAGCCATAAAAAGGATCAGATTCAACCAAAGTAATTATATCGGGATCAATAGAAAAATCATAATAGTCCTGATCAGGAACACAGATAAGTGAAGTAGCAAAAGCAGGGTCGTGTTTCATTCTACCTCTAAAAGATTCTTTACTCCATTTAATTAGCAACCTCTTAAGTTCACGTCTATCCTGGCAAGCAAAAATAGCTGCAAAAGATTCAGCATCAAAAAGATAACCCTCAGGAATAGCAGGCATAGGTTCATCGTCACTAACATCATCGTGTTCAGGTTCAATAATTTCTCTTTGGACCTAGCAATTTGTCATCAAGATATTCACCAAGTGGCACAGTAGTATCAAGCATAGAAGTAGTTTCATCATAAGTATCATGCATAGCAGAAGTGGCATCATCAATAACATGCAACATATCAGAATCAATAGCAGTAGTAAGTTTAGGTGTCGCAAACTTACTCATAACAGAAGGAGAATCTAGTACAAGGCTAGATGGCAGTCCCTTACCTCCCCTCGTAGTTGAGGGCAAAATAGTAGTTCGATCATCTTTCAAATTCTTCATAGTGTCCAGCAGATATAAATCCCAACTGACTCAAAGAATAAAGCTATGTTCCCCGGCAACGGCGCCAGAAAATAGTCTTGATAACCCACAAGTATAGGGGATCGCAACAGTTTTCGAGGGTAGAGTATTCAACCCAAATTTATTGATTCGACACAAGGGGAGCCAAAGAATATTCTCAAGTATTAGCAGCTGAGTTGTCAACTCAACCACACCTGGAAACTTAGTATCTGCAGCAAAGTGTTTAGTAGCAAAGTAATATGATAGTGGTGGTAATGGTAACAAAAGTAAAGACAGCAAAAGTAATGTTTTTGGTAATTTGTAGTGATTGTAACAGTAGCAACGGAAAAGTAAATAAGCGTAAACTAGTATATGGAAAACCCGTAGGCACCGGATTAGCGATGGATAATTATGCCGGATGTGGTTCATCATGTAGCAGTCATAAAATAGGGTGACACAGAACTAGCTCCAGTTCATCAATGTAATGTAGGCATGTATTCCGTATATAGTCATACGTGCTTATGGAAAAGAACTTGCATGACATCTTTTGTCCTACCCTCCCGTGGCAGCGGGGTCCTATTGGAAACTAAAGGATATTAAGGCCTCCTTTTAATAGAGAACCGGAACAAAGCATTATCACATAGTGAATACATGAATTCCTCAAACTATGGTCATCACCGGGAGTGGTCCCGATTATTGTCACTTCGGGGTTGCCGGATCATAACACATAGTAGGTGACTATAGACTTGCAAGATAGGATCTAGAACACACATATATTGATGAAAACATAATAGGTTCAGATCTGAAATCATGGCACTCGGGCCCTAGTGACAAGCATTAAGCATAGCAAAGTCATAACAACATCAATCTCAGAACATAATGGATACTAGGGATCAAACCCTAACAAAACTAACTCAATTACATGATAAATCTCATCCAACCCATCACCGTCCAGCAAGCCTACGATGCAATTACTCATGCACGACGGTGAGCATCATCAAATTGGTGATGGAGGATGGTTGATGATGACGCCGGCGACGAATCCCCCTCTCCGGAGCCCCGAACGGACTCCAGATCAGCCCTCCCGAGAGAGATTAGGGCTTGGCGGCGGCTCCGTATCGTAAAACACGATGATTTCTTCTCTCTGATTTTTTTCTCCCCGAAAGCCAATATATGGAGTTGGAGTTGGCGTCGGAGGGCCACCAGGGGGCCCACGAGGTAGGGGGCGCGCCCAGGGGGGCGCGCCCCCACCCTCGTGAGCAGGGTGTGGGCCCCCTGGTCTTCATCTTTTGTGAGGTTTTGTCTTTATTTTTTCTAAGGTGTTCCGTGGAGTTTAAGGACATTCCGAGAATCTTTATTTTCTGCACAAAAAACAACACCATGGCAGTTCTGCGGAAAACATCGTCAGTATGGGTTAGTTCCGTTCAAATCATACAAGTTAGAGTCCAAAACAAGGGCAAAAGTGTTTGGAAAAGTAGATACGACGGAGACGTATCACTAAGAAGAACGTCTTCACAAATTTTCAGCTCAAAGGGAGGACCCTAGGTGGTACTTGCTTTGCAAAGTACCACACTGGACATAAATACGAATGTTGAAGCTGGGCTCAAAATATTGAATGGATTGAGCTGGCATTTGGTGGAGGATGATTATTTGGGCATAGGAAAGCACTGTAGAAAATGGATACCATTTGGACATGCCAAAGTGGTACTTCCTTCACAAAGTGTTTTTCCGAACAGAATAGGAAAATGAGTATTTTTGAATTATTTTTGAACTAGGCAAGGAAGGTTTTTTACATATTTAATGAAGATATGACCCAAAGAATTTATGAGATTTTTTTGGGAATTTTGGGAATGACAGAAATATAGGTTGCTTCACAACCTAGGGCAAAAACTGCCACATGGACATGACACATAGGCAAAACTGATGAGGTGGCGCCTAGTCATGGCAACCCACCACAATTTACAAGGTTATGACCATCTATATTGGTCATGATCAGCTAGAAATAAGGCAGCGGACTAGTGCTATCTGCTTTATGACCATTTCGTGTAAGGAAATTATGACCTTTCTGACCAAAATGGTCGTTATAGTTTAGGGTTTGGAGCCCCCCGAACAGCTTTTGACCAATTGGTCTGAAATGGTCATAGATCTATGACCAATTCTTCCATGGTCACTGACAGAAGGTCACTAGTTGACATATTTCTTGTAGTGACGAATTCTTGGTATGTTCGTGGTATGAAACTTTCGTGGTAATGGTAGAACTCAAACTGTTGGAGTTTTCCGAATTTAGGGGATGTCAGCCAAGCGTCCACCTTGTCGGGTATGGACAGCTAGTAGCTTGTCGGGATGCAGAGGCATTGAATGGAGCCCTGCTAGTGAGAAGAGACGATGGCTCTGAGGAGATCAAATTCAGGAAGGACAAATATCTGACGACAGTCGAGATTGAGGGGCGCGGTGCGCCATAGAGGGCGCCACCGAGTTGAGAGGACTTGTGTTCGGCAGCAATCCTTGGTGGGGAGAAGCGAGCTGATCTCCTCAAGGATGACGCCTGGGAGATCGCTGATGCGGTCCACCGAAGATTCTACCGGTTCCTCAGATCTGGGTGGGGGGGCTCGCCGCTTCTCCCCGCGCTACCGGGTGCGGGATCTACAACCAGCGTCGCCGCTGGCGGGAGTCTCATCTTCTTGGCGCTGGGGCCAGCCGACTCCATTTTCCTTGTGGGCGTCGCACCGAGCTCACGGGTTTGAGCAGAGTAGCCAGAGACGAGCCTAGTGGCAGTGCGAGTGGGGAAGAAGGAGGGTTGGGGATTTCTGTAGGAGTGGAAGAAGAGGAGCAGGCGTTTTCTGTAGGAGTGAGGAAGAAGGTGAGCGGGGTTTTCTGGACGAGTGAGGAAGATTGGGGAGCGGGGGGAATTGGGTGGGGAGACGGAAGCGGGAGAGCGAGTTGTTCGTGTTTATAAGGCCCGCTGCACTAACTACTCGCCTTTTCCCAAGAACCGCTCTATTCTTTTGCGTTGCTGCATTGGAGCTGGCGCATGGGCTTGGCTGACTGGCCATGCATGTAGGATGCATGTGCCCGCCGGCCACTGCATGCGCCTGGTTTGTTACTAGGCCTATTTAATAGGGTGGTTATGGAGTAAATTAAGGAGATTTCTTTTCTCTGTGTGCATCCACCAAATTAGAGGATGTTATACTGGATGCAGACACTCACATTAAACTAACATTCAGAAGAACAAAAGTTCAGCATTTCTATGCATCTCAATGATTCACCATACTATAACCAATATACAAAGCTGTGAGAATGTGTGGAGATAAAGAAAATCGGTCGATGCTTCTCTGAGCAAAGGGCCTCCCTACGCACGCTTTAATTTCCTGGGCATGCTTGTTTCTTCTCAATGTTGCGAGCACTTTGAGCATGTTGGCAACTCCATAGCTAGCTAGCTGCCTCATCTTGCAATTGATGCTGACACCTTTGCAGCAAACACATGAGGCAATAGAGATGACTCAACATGGGTCCATATTGTGCAGTACCCTTGATATCATATTCATTGTCCTGAATCTGAAAAGATAGGAAAACAGTAGCTATACTTAAAAGGTGTTGCAAAACAGTAGCACGTATCAATAGCTCGGCATGACAAAACACGATCATCTGTACGAAGGGGATACTGACCTGCGCCTGAGGAAGATTACATATAATTTCATAAGTCCTTGGTTGATTTCCACCTTCGGCTGCACTGCTTGTTTGCTCCTCCAAACATGACAGGATCATTTTGTTGGGTTTCGTAGTAATTTCAAAAAAATTCCTACGCGCACACAGGATCATGTGATGCATAGCAACGAGGGGAGAGTGTTGTCTACGTACCCTACGCAGACCGACTGCGGAAGCGATGACACGACGTAGAGGAAGTAGTCGTACGTCTTCACGATCCAACCGATCAAGCACCGAAACTACGGCACCTCCGAGTTCGAGCACACGTTCAGCTCGATGACGATCCCCGGACTCCGATCCAGCAAAGTGTCGGGGAAGAGTTCCGTCAGCACGACGGCGTGGTGACGATCTTGATGAACTACAGCAGCAGGGCTTCGCCTAAACTCCGCTACAGTATTATCGAGGAATATGGTGGCAGGGGGCATCGCACACGGCTAAGGAATCGATCACGAGGATCAACTTGTGTCAACTTGTGTGTTTAGAGGTGCCCCTGCCTCCGTATATAAAGGAGGAGAGGAGGGGAGCTGGCCGGCCAAAAGGGGGGGAGGCGCAGGAGAGTCCTACTCCCACTGGGAGTAGGATTCCCCCTCCAATCCTAGTCCAACTAGGATTCCTCGGAGGGGAAGAGAGAGAGGGGGGCCGGCCACCTTCTCCTAGTCCTAATAGGACTAGGGGAGGGGGAAGAGGCGCAGCCACCTTGGGCTGCCCCTTTCTCCTTTCCACTAAGGCCCATGAAGGCCCATATGGCTCCCGGGGGGTTCCGGTAACCTCCCGGTAACCCGGTAAAATCCCGATTTCACCCGGAACACTTCCGATGTCCAAACATAGGCTTCCAATATATCAATCTTTACGTCTCGACCATTTCGAGACTCCTCGTCATGTCCGTGATCATATCCGGGACTCCGAACAACCTTCGGTACATCAAAATGCATAAACTCATAATATAACTGTCATCGTAACCTTAAGCGTGCGGACCCTACGGGTTCGAGAACAATGTAGACATGACCGAGACACGTCTCTGGTCAATAACCAATAGCGGGACCTGGATGCCCATATTGGCTCCTACATATTCTACGAAGATCTTTATCGGTCAGACCGCATAACAACATACGTTGTTCCCTTTGTCATCGGTATGTTACTTGCCCGAGATTCGATCGTCGGTATCCAATACCTAGTTCAATCTCGTTACTGGCAAGTCTCTTTACTCGTTCCGTAATACATCATCTCACAACTAACATATTAGTTGTAATGCTTGCAAGGCTTATGTGATGTGTATTACCGAGAGGGCCCAGAGATACCTCTCCGACAATCGGAGTGACAAATCCTAATCTCGAAATACGCCAACCCAACATCGACCATTGGAGACACCTGTAGTACTCCTTTATAATCACCCATTTACGTTGTGACGTTTGGTAGTACCCAAAGTGTTCCTCCGGCAAACGGGAGTTGCATAATCTCATAGTCATAGGAACATGTATAAGTCATGAAGAAAGCAATAGCAACATACTAAACGATCGGGTGCTAAGCTAATGGAATGGGTCATGTCAATCAGATCATTCTACTAATGATGTGACCTCGTTAATCAAATAACAACTTATTGTTCATGGTTAGGAAACATAACCATCTTTGATTAACGAGCTAGTCAAGTAGAGGCATACTAGTGACACTCTGTTTGTCTATGTATTCACACATGTATTATGTTTCCGGTTAATACAATTCTAGCATGAATAATAAACATTTATCATGATATAAGGAAATAAATAATAACTTTATTATTGCCTCTAGGGCATATTTCCTTCAGTCTCCCACTTGCACTAGAGTCAATAATCTAGTTCACATCGCCATGTGATTTAACAGCAATAGTTCACATCACCATGTGATTAACACCCATAGTTCACATCGCTATGTGACCAACACCCAAAGGGTTTACTAGACTCAGTAATCTAGTTCACATCGCTATGTGATTAACACCCAAGGAGTACTAAGGTGTGATCATGTTTTGCTTGTGAGAGAATCTTAGTCAACGGGTCTGTCACATTCAGATCCGTAAGTATTTTGCAAATATTTATGTCAACAATGCTCTGCACGGAGCTACTCTAGCTAATTGCTCCCACTTTCAATATGTATCCAGGTTGAGACTTAGTGTCATCTGGATCAGTGTAAAAGTTTGCACTGATGTAACTTTTACAACAAACTCTTTTATCACCTCCATAATCGAGAAACATCTCCTTAGTCCTTACTAAGGATATTCTTGACCAATGTCCAGTGATCTACTCCTAGATCACTATTGTACTCTCTTGCCAAATTCAGAGCAAGGTATACAATAGGTCTGGTACATAGCATAGCATACTTTATAGAACCTATGACTGAGGCACAGGGAATGACTTTTCATTCTCTTTCTATTT
Organism: Triticum aestivum; assembly: GCF_018294505.1. NCBI lineage: Eukaryota > Viridiplantae > Streptophyta > Magnoliopsida > Poales > Poaceae > Triticum > Triticum aestivum. The sequence goes on from NC_057803.1 coordinate 692,910,695, forward strand.
TCTGCTGTGGTCGGGATTTGAGTCTTACTCAATTTCATACCTTTGCAACACAGGCAAGAACTCTTTCTTTGACTGTTCCATTTTGAACTATTTCAAAATCTTGCCAAGGTATGTACTCATTGAAAATCTTATCAAGCGTCTTGATCTATCTCAATAGATCTTGATGCTTAATATGTAAGTAGCTTTTACTGAGGTTTTTTTTCCTTTTAAAGAACTCCTTTAAAACACTCCTTTATGCTTTGCAGAAAAATTCTACATCATTTCTGATCAACAATATGTCACTCACATATACTAATCAGAAAGGCTGTAGTGCTCCCACTCACCTTATTGTAAATACAGGTTTCTCAATAAGTCTGTATAAAACCATATGCTTTGATCAACTCATCAAAGCGTATATTCCAACTCCGAGAGGCTTGCACCAGTCCATAGATGGATCGCTGGAGCTTGCACATTTTGTTAGTACCTTTAGGATTGACAAAACCTTCTGGTTGCATCATATACAACTCTTCTTTAATAAATCCATTAAGGAATGCAGTTTTGTTTATCCATTTGCCAGATTTCATAAAATGCGGCAATTGCTAACATGATTCGGACAGACTTTTAAGCATCGATACGAGCAAGAAAATCTCATCGTATTTAACACCTTGAACTTTGTCAAAAACCTTTTTCGACAAGTCTAGCTTTGTAGATAGTAACACTACTATCAACGTCTGTCTTCCTCTTGAAGATCCATTTATTCTTAATGACTCACCGATCATCGGGCAAGTCAATCAAAGTCTACACTTTGTTCTCATACATGGATCATATCTCAGATTTCATGGCCTCAAGCCATTTCGTGGAATCTGGGCTCATCATTGCTTCCTCATAGTTCGTAGGTTCATCATGATCTAGTAGCATGACCTCCAGAACAGGATTACCGTACCACTCTGGTGCGGATCTTACTCTGGTTGATCTACGCGGTTCAGTAGTATCTTGATCTGAAGTTTCATGATCATTATCATTGGCTTCCTCACTAACTGGTGTAGGTGTCACTGAAACAGTTTTCTGTGATGAACTACTTTCCAGTAAGGGAGCAGGTACAGTTACCTCGTCAAGTTCTACTTTCCTCCCACTCACTTCTTTCGAGAGAAACTTCTTCTCTAGAAAGGATCCATTTTAGCAACGAATAACTTGCCTTCGGATCTGTGATAGAAGGTCTACCCAATAGTTACCTTTGGGTATCCTATGAAGACGCACTTCTCCGATTTGGGTTCGAGCTTATCAGGTTGAAAACCTTTTTCATATAAGCATTGCAACTCCAAACTTTAAGAAACGACAGCTTAGGTTTACTGCTAAACCATAGTTCATACGGTGTCGTCTCAACGGATTTAGATGGTGCCCTTTTTAAACGTGAATGCAGTTGTCTCTAATGCACATCCCCAAAACGATAGTGGTAAAACCGATAAGAGACATCATAGGTCGCACCATATCCAATAAAGTGCGGTTACGACGTTCGGACACACCATAACGATGTGGTGTTCCAGGTGGCGTGAGCTGTGAAACTATTCCACATTGTTTTAATTGAAGACCAAACTCGTAACTCAAATATTTGTCTCCGCGATCAGATCGCAGAAACTTTATTTTCTTGTTACGATGATTTTTCCACTTCACTCTGAAATTCTTTGAACCTTTCAACTATTTCAGACTTATGTTTCATCAAGTAGATATACCCATATCTGCTCAAATCATCTTGTGAAGGTCAGAAAACAACGATGCTTGCCACGAGCAACAGCACTCATTGGATCGCATACATCGGTATGTATTATTTCCAACAAGTCAGTAACTCGTTCCATTGTTCCGAAGAACGGAGTTTTAGTCATCTTGCCCAAAAGGCACGGTTCGCAAGCATCAAATGATTCATAACCAAGTGATTCCGAAAATCCATCTTTATGGAGTTTCTTCATGCGCTTTACACCGATATGACCCAAACGGCAGTGCCACAAATAAGTTGCACTATCATTATTAACTTTGCATCTTTTGGCATCAATATTATGAATATGTGTATCACTACGATCGAGATCCAATGAACCATTTTCATTGGGTGTGTAACCATATAAGGTTTTATTCATGTAAATAGAACAACAGTTTATTCTCTTACTTAAATGAATAACCGTATTGCAATAAACATGATCAAATCATATTCATGCTCAACGCAAACACCAAATAACATTTATTTAGGTTCAACACTAATCCCGAAAGAATAGGGAGTGTGCGATGATGATCATATCAATCTTGAAACTACTTTCAACACACATCATCACTTCACCCTTAACTAGTTTCTGTTTATTCTGCAACTCCCGTTTCGAGTTACTACTCTTAGCAACTGAACCAGTACCAAATACCGAGGGGTTGCTATAAACACTAGTAAAGCACACATCAAACACCTGTATATCAAATATACCCTTTTTCACTTTGCCATCCTTCTTATCCACCAAATATTTAGGGTAGTTCCGCTTCCAGTGACCATTTCCTTTGCAGTGTAAGCACTCAGTTTCAGGCTTTGGTTCAGCTTTGGGCTTCTTCGTGGGAGTGACAACTTGCTTGTCAATCTACTTGAAGTTCCCCTTTCTTTCCCTTTGCCCTTTTCTTGAAACTAGTGATCTTGTCAACCATCAACACTTGATGCTCTTTCTTGATTTCTACCTTCGTTGATTTCAACATCATGAAGAGCTCGGGAATCATTTTCATCATCCCTTGCATACTATAGTTCATCACGAAGTTCTACTAACTTGGTGATGGTGACTAGAGAATTCTGTCAATCACTATCTTATCTGGAAGATTAACTCCCACTTGATTCAAGCGATTGAAGTACCCAGACAATCTGAGCACATGCTCACTAGTTGAGCGATTCTCCTCCATCTTTTAGCTATAGAACTTGTTGGAGACTTCATATCTCTCAACTCGGGTATTTGCTTGAAATATTAACTTCAATTCCTGGAACATCTCATATGGTCCATGACGTTCAAAACGTCTTTGAAGTCCCGATTCTAAGCCGTTAAGCATGGTGCACTAAACTATCAAGTAGTCATCATATTGAGCTAGCCAGACATTCATAACGTCTGCATTTGCTCCTGCAATAGGTCCGTCACCTAGCGGTGCATTAAGGACATAATTCTTCTGTGCAGCAATGAGGATTAAACCTCAGATCACGGATCAAATCCGCAACATTGCTACTAACATTTTTCAACACAATATTCTCTAGGAACATATCAAAATAAACATAGGGAAGCAACAACGCGAGCTATTGATCTACAACATGATTTGCAAAATACTACCAGGACTAAGTTCATGATAAATTTAAGTTCAATTAATCATATTATTAAAGAACTCCCACTTAGATAGACATCCCTCTAATCCTCTAAGTGATCACGTGATCCAAATCAACTAAACCATATCCGATCATCACGTGAGATGGAGTAGTTTCATCGGTGAACATCATTATGTTGATCATATCTACTATATGATTCACGCTCGACCTTTCGGTCTCCGTGTTCCGAGGCCATATCTGCATATGCTAGGCTCGTCAAGTTTAACCTGAGTATTCTGCGTGCGCAACTGTTTTGCACCCGTTGTATTTGAACGTAGAGCCTATCACACCCGATCATCACGTGGTGTCTCAGCACGAAGAACTTTTGCAACGGTGCATACTCAGGGAGAACACTTCTTGATAATTTAGTGAGAGATCATCTTATAATGCTACCGTCAATCAAAGCAAGATAAGATGCATAAAAAGATAAACATCACATGCAATCAATATAAGTGATATGATATGGCCATCATCATCTTGTGCTTGTGATCTCCATCTCCGAAGCACCGTCATGATCACCATCGTCACCGGCGCGACACCTTGATCTCCATCGTAGCATCGTTGTCGTCTCGCCAATCTTATGCTTCCACGACTATCACTACCGTTTAGTAATAAAGTAAAGCATTACATCGCGATTGCATTGCATACAATAAAGCGACAACCATATGGCTCCTGCCAGTTGCCGATAACTCGGTTACAAAACATGATCATCTCATACAATAAAATTCAGCATCATGCCTTGACCATATCACATCACAACATGCCCTGCAAAAACAAGTTAGACGTCCTCTACTTTGTTGTTGCATGTTTTACGTGGCTGCTACGGGCTTAAGTAAGAACCAATCTCACCTACGCATCAAAACCACAACGATAGTTTGTCAAATAGACTCCGTTTTAACCTTCGCAAGGACCGGGCGTAGCCATACTTGGTTCAACTAAAGTTGGAGAGGCAGTCGCCCGCAAGCCATCTCTGTGCAAAGCACGTCGAGGGAACCGGTCTCGCGTAAGCGTACGCGTAAGGTTGGTCCGGGTCGTCTCGTCCAACAATACCGCCGAACCAAAGTATGACATGCTGGTAGGCAGTATGACTTGTATCGTCCACAACTCACTTGTGTTCTACTCGTGCATATAACATCAACATAATAACCTAGGCTCGGATGCCACTGTTGGGTTTCGTAGTAATTTCAAAAATTTTCCTACGCGCACACAGGATCATGTGATGCATAGCAACGAGGGGAGAGTGTTGTCTACGTACCCTACGCAGACCGACTGCGGAAGCGATGACACGACGTAGAGGAAGTAGTCGTACGTCTTCACGATCCAACCGATCAAGCACCGAAACTACGGCACCTCCGAGTTCGAGCACACGTTCAGCTCGATGACGATCCCCGGACTCCGATCCAGCAAAGTGTCGGGGAAGAGTTCCGTCAGCACGACGGCGTGGTGACGATCTTGATGAACTACAGTAGCAGGGCTTCGCCTAAACTCCGCTACAGTATTATCGAGGAATATGGTGGCAGGGGGCACCGCACACGGCTAAGGAATCGATCACGTGGATCAACTTGTGTCAACTTGTGTGTTTAGAGGTGCCCCTGCCTCCGTATATAAAGGAGGAGAGGAGGGGAGCTGGCCGGCCAAAGGGGGGGAGGCGCAGGAGAGTCCTACTCCCACTGGGAGTAGGATTCCCCCTCCAATCCTAGTCCAACTAGGATTCCTCGGAGGGGAAGGGAGAGAGGGGGGCCGGCCACCTTCTCCTAGTCCTAATAGGACTAGGGGAGGGGGAAGAGGCGCAGCCACCTTGGGCTGCCCCTTTCTCCTTTCCACTAAGGCCCATGAAGGCCCATATGGCTCCCGGGGGGTTCCGGTAACCTCCCGGTAACCCGGTAAAATCCCGATTTCACCCGGAACACTTCCGATGTCCAAACATAGGCTTCCAATATATCAATCTTTACGTCTCGACCATTTCGAGACTCCTCGTCATGTCCGTGATCATATCCGGGACTCCGAACAACCTTCGGTACATCAAAATGCATAAACTCATAATATAACTGTCATCGTAACCTTAAGCGTGCGGACCCTACGGGTTCGAGAACAATGTAGACATGACCGAGACACGTCTCTGGTCAATAACCAATAGCGGGACCTGGATGCCCATATTGGCTCCTACATATTCTACGAAGATCTTTATCGGTCAGACCGCATAACAACATACGTTGTTCCCTTTGTCATCGGTATGTTACTTGCCCGAGATTCGATCGTCGGTATCCAATACCTAGTTCAATCTCGTTACTGGCAAGTCTCTTTACTCGTTCCGTAATACATCATCTCACAACTAACATATTAGTTGTAATGCTTGCAAGGCTTATGTGATGTGTATTACCGAGAGGGCCCAGAGATACCTCTCCGACAATCGGAGTGACAAATCCTAATCTCGAAATACGCCAACCCAACATCGACCATTGGAGACACCTGTAGTACTCATTTATAATCACCCATTTACGTTGTGACGTTTGGTAGTACCCAAAGTGTTCCTCCGGCAAACGGGAGTTGCATAATCTCATAGTCATAGGAACATGTATAAGTCATGAAGAAAGCAATAGCAACATACTAAACGATCGGGTGCTAAGCTAATGGAATGGGTCATGTCAATCAGATCATTCTACTAATGATGTGACCTCGTTAATCAAATAACAACTTATTGTTCATGGTTAGGAAACATAACCATCTTTGATTAACGAGCTAGTCAAGTAGAGGCATACTAGTGACACTCTGTTGGTCTATGTATTCACACATGTATTATGTTTCCGGTTAATACAATTCTAGCATGAATAATAAACATTTATCATGATATAAGGAAATAAATAATAACTTTATTATTGCCTCTAGGGCATATTTCCTTCACGTTTCACACTGCATTCATCAAGTCAACGTACGAATAAGCTAATTTCATCTTGTGGTGGTCATTGTACCTAGTTACAAATGTAGGAATACCTGGAGCACCATGAGGTTAGCTGATAGCAGGTAGATGCAGCCATATAAATTTTGTGCGGTGCTACCAAAATTGAGGTTTGTATCCCATCCCGTTATGAGAATTCTTCTTGAAGTTGGTTGAATGTGACGGCTTATTCTTTGCATCAAACTTGCCTTTCCCCTGAGATTTGTTCATGTTGTTTTGGGGCTGGTTGGGCTGGAAGTTCTTCTCGTGTACCATGTGGGCACTAGAAGCTCCCTCAACGACCCGAGCACGTGTGTCTTTTGCTCTCACCTTCTCCTCAAAATCAAGAGTGCTAATGAGATCCAAAACAGAAAACTCATGTCTCTTGTTTTTCAGAGAAGTAGAAAAATCGTTCCACGAAGGTGGAAGCTTGGCAATGATGGTCCCGACAAAAAATTTGTCCGGCAACACACACTTAAAGTACTCAAGTTCCTTAGAGAGTGACTGTATCTCATGAGTCTGCTGAACAACAGAGCGCTCATCAGTCATCTTGTAGTCACAGAATTGCTCCATGACGTACAACTCATTGCCAGTGCCCGAGGGCCCAAACGTGGCCTCAAGCGCAGCCCACATGTTGCCGCTGTCAAACGACATATATGAATCCACAATGGAATCGTCAAGAACACTCAGTAGGGCGGCTTTGAAGAGGTTATCCATGTTCTGAAAAGCTTCCTGTTGTGTAGGATTAAGATTGCCCTCAGGCTTACCCTTAGTGGCGTCATAGCAGTACATGATCTTAAACCAATATACTGCTCTTGTGCGCCACCTTTTATATTGCACCCCCTTAAAAGTAGGCGGCTTCAAAAGCGCAGCAAAACCACTCGGAGAAAATTGCTTGTAATCAGGTTTTTGGATTGGATTGTTGAATATATGAGCAATTTAATATGAGATTTAATCTGAATCAGCAGTAAATAGATCATGATGACAATTGCAAACATCAAAGTAATGATGCGGACTAAACCAGGAGGACAGAATCACATATTGTACAGCGGGAGCAGAACCGATGTGGTTGATGTTGTCACTCATGTTGTTGATGAAGAGGTTACCGAGGTCGGGGAAGAAGGCTGTCGTTGAGGAATTCGTCGCTGGCAGCAGTCACGGGAGTGTGCTCCTCAAAACCCTGATCGCCCCTCTCCCGTACAGGATCACGAAGGGCGGGGTTCGGAGGACTGCTGTCCCTTCTCGCGGTGCACGCCGGAAGGAGGGCTGGAGAAGAATTGTGTGGCGGCGCTAAGATCTCGAACGGTGTGAAACCATATGATACAACGGAGGCTAGGGTAGAGCATGTCAGGTCGGTCGTGCGAGTATAATAGTAGGCCTTTGGCCCCCAAACCCCACGTCCAAGTCAATAATAGCTCAAAAAAAGTGTCAATAATAGCCCCACCAAGGTTTGTCTCAAAAAAACGGAGTAATTAAGGCGTCCATTAGTCCCTTTAGTATAAATACAATATCATTAATAATGGCCCCACCTTTTGTCTCATAGAGTATGTTGGAGTACAACTGGCTACACGTTTACAATCCGCTTCTTTTCTCTCTCCTCTTCTCTCTCCTTCAACTAAGCATAAATACTATATTTAAATCCTTATAGCCTGCTTATGTCATCTAATTGTAGTACTTGCTCTAAAGTTACTATCCACTGTATAGTCTGACATGCTGGGCGTGCAGCGGGCGGTGCCCTCGGTCGGCGCGCTGCTTCAACGGCGGAAGTAGTGAGAGGTCGTGTCGCCCTGACTTGCCATCAATGTGGAGCGGCGGGCTTAGCTGGCGCCGGGCGGGAAGCGCGCTCGAGAGGGGGAAGGGGTTTTTGTTGGGCCAAGAAGGTGAGAAGCCAACTTGGGATCGGTCCGGACGGAGAAATATCATGTGCTCCCATACTCTGCATATGACACTAGTCTATGTTACCACTCCCTCCTTTCCGGTTTATAGAGATGTTTAGAGTAACATAGTAATATGTTACAGTACAAGTTACTCCCCACTGTGAGCAGCCTTGGCCTCTCCTAGTGCTCCACCATGTATAGCTGCTAAGCCTGCCACGTAGGCATAAAATATTATGTGGCACCAATAAACTAAGCACCTATGCATTGAAGACTTGAGTTACTAAGCCATTTAATGCACTTAGCACCTATTCTAAAGAGCATTAATAGTATATCCAGCTGCTGGCTATAAGCCAGTGCCATGTCATCTACAGCCCATCTTATAGTCAACATGTACAATAGTAGAGCAAAAGAGTGTACTACTACTACTTTTTCATTCTGTGGCCCACCTTTCATTCGCACAAAGTGCCTAGGAGCACGTGCTAGAGCTGTCTCTTCACGAAGAGCCCGCTTACCTTCTCTCTCCTCTTCTCTTTACTCCAACTAAGCAGAAATATACTAGTTTATTCCATATAGCCCGTTGACTCAGCTCTATTGTACTTGCTCTAAGCACACCTAAGCACTTACTAGCACCCCCTTGACCGTGTACCTTGACGGTGTACGTCACATTGTGTATCATAATTTTCCTCGTCATCATCTGAGTCTTAGAAGATCTCACCCACATCATCATTAGCATGCAGCCGCCTTGATAGACAACGTGCGCAGAAGGAGTAGAGGCGACTGGGGACGCACCACCACCACGTCGTGGGCACTCCGTATGTGCTCATGTGCGTGTAGCATGCGTGTTTTTCCATCGGTGCTAGCTCTAAGGTCGACGCTGCGGTCGTCTTCGTCTCCAATTAGTAGTTGACCAACAACGGCAAAGAGGTGCTGCAAGAGATGCGTATGCGTCGTTGCGTGCGAGCTTCACCGTAGCACGACGAACCGGACGTCGCCGTGAATGGCGCACGCCTCCATGCAGCCGAGTGTGTGCGCATGCATGTGTTATTCACGTGCATTCTGCGGCTGAGCATGTGTGCATACATGTCTTGTGTACGTGCGTTGTGTGCTCCATGTTGTGCGCGTATGTGCATGAGTTGGATCGGATGGAGTTAGTGCGTTGGCTTGTGTACATGCGTGGCTGCATGCGTCCTGTACATGTGTGGCTTGTTGCGTGGTTATCAATAATTCAATATAAACTACTCCCTCTGTTCCTAAATATAAGTCTTTCTAGACATTTCAAATAGATTACAACATACAGATGTATGTAGACATATTTTAGAGTGTAGATTCACTCATTCTGTTTTGTATGTAGTCCCTTATTGAAATATCTAAAAAGACTTATATTTGGGAACGGAGGGAGTATAAAACATCCTCAACTTAGCATCCTGATGTACCTTTTCTAGTGGTTAGTGAAAAGTTCATGTTCTTTTATTTGTTTATAACTGGGCAGGCGACAAAAAGCAAGGGAAAACGCGCAAGGTTCCTTGCAGATGATCCACCGCGAGGTTCCTTGCTCCTCCTCGGTCGTCGGGAATCTATGCTCTTCAACTCTTTTCTTTTACGTGAGCTTTGTTCATCCTTTTCCCAACACGCGAGACATCTAGCATCAAGGTGCATGTGTCATGCAAGAAAATGGAGATAACTAGATAAGCAGTGCGTAAGTGAGTCATGCGCGGGGGGGGGGGGGGGAGCGGGGGAAACCCTTTTTCATAAGTGATCGTGCACATCGATGGCACCTATGCAATATTTTTTCTCCTCGATGGCACGTGAATAGTGCACGTACTCAACGATGGAGCACGGGATGGTAGCAATGACATGGTCAGCCCTTTTTTGGAGAGAGTACATACTACTAGTAAATAACTTTGATGTGTCCCTTCAACTCGCAGAACGAAGAGAAGCTTGATTATGCATTCTCCCTCGCCAACGTGTGCGCGGTGGCTCGCAGCACGAGGAGAAACTTTTGCTTACAAGCGGTGGACGTGCAGCAGTTCATTTGGTGTCAGATTGCCAGAAGCACTACTGTAGAACCATCGACTTTCGGAAGAGGCGAAGAGCCAAGCGCAAGGTCACCTACTAACCTTAGGCTAGGCATAGTGGGAGTAACATAAGTAGGGGTACCTCCTTTTTTATTCTAGAAACAACGACACGCGAATATCAAGGTGCTGGTTACGTAGAACCAATTTCCTGCAGTCCGTGCTCAGCCCTCCTCTATCTCTCTTCTCAGCCAGCCAGCGGACGTGCGGAGCCCATCGTCTGTTTGCTCACATGCGGCCCCACATGTCAGTGGAAACGCAAGAGGACCCATTGAACCTGCACATCTTTCACCTTGACGTGCTGGTGATGAAAAACAAATCCAATAAAGATCTTCGGTGGCCGCTTTTGGAGGTACTCAAGAGTAGTAAGATTCTATTTATAGTTTAACCCAAGATGCACATCTCGTGTATTCAACTACCACTCTATTTTCTTTCATGCACGACCTGGATGCTGGATGTCCCACGTGTCGGCAAAAGGAGGAAGAACCCAACCAAATCTTCGGTTGTGCTCTCGGATTAGACTAGTTGTGCTAACTTAAAAAATTTATTGTGTACCCCCTCCGTTCCAAAATACTTGACTTCCATTTGTTCAAGAATGGATTTACCTATATACTAAAACATGTCTAGATACATATATATTTTGACAAATAGAAGGCGTGTATTGTGCAACGGAGGGAGTAGAATGGATGCAAGTTTTTGTATTGGGAAGAAGAGTACATGTTGGTGAACATAGTAATTTCAAAAAAAATCCTAGGCACACGCAAGATCATGGTGATGCATAGCAACGAGAGGGGAGAGTGTTGTCCACGTACCCACGTAGACCGAAAGCGGAAGCATTAGAACAACGCGGTTGATGTAGTTGTACGTCTTCACGGCCCGACCGATCAAGCACCGAAACTACGTCACCTCCGAGTGCTAGCACACGTTTAGCTCGATGACAATCCCCGTACTCTAATCTAGCAGAATGTCGGGGAAGAGTTCCGTCAGCACGGTGGCGTGGTGACGATCTTGATGTTCTACCATCGCAGGGCTTCGCCTAAGCACTGCTGCAATATTATCGAGGAGGACTATGGTGGAGGGGGGCACCGCACACGGCTAAGAGATCAAGAGATCAATTGTTGTCGTGTCTAGAGGTGCCCCCCTGCCCCCGTATATAAAGGAGTGGAGGAGGGGGAGAGGGCCGGCCCCTATGGCGCGCCCTGGAGGAGTCCTACTCCCACCGGGAGTAGGATTCCTCCCCTTCCATGTAGTAGGAGTAGGAGACAAGGAAGGGGAAGAGAGAAGAGAAGGAAGGAGGGGGCGCCGCCCCGCCCCCTAGTCCAATTCGGACTAGTCATTGTGGGGGGGGGCGACCTGCCTCTCTCTCCCTCCTAAAGCCCAAAAAGGCCCATATACTTCTTCCCCCGTATTCCCGTAACTCCCCGGTACTCCGAAAAATACCCGAACCACTCGGAACCTTTCCGATGTCAGAATATAGTCGTCCAATATATCGATCTTTATGTCTCAATCATTTAGAGACTCCTTGTCATGTCCCCGATCTCATCCGGGACTCCGAACTCCTTCGGTACATCAAAACTCATAAACTCATAATAAAACTGTCATCGAAACCTTAAGCGTGCGTACCCTATGGGTTCGAGACCTATGTAGACATGACCTGAACACGTTTCCGGTCAATAACCAATAGCGGAACCTGGATGCTCATATTGGCTCCCACATATTCTACAAAGATCTTTATCGGTCAAACCGCATAACAACATACGTTGTTCCTTTGTCATCGGTATGTTACTTGCCCGAGATTCGATCGTCGGTATCCCAATACCTAGTTCAATCTCGTTACCAACAAGTCTCTTTACTCGTTATGTAATGCATCATCCCGCAACTAACTCATTAGTCACATTGCTTGCAAGGCTTATAGTGATGTGCATTACCGAGAGGGCCCAGAGATACCTCTCCGACAATCAGAGTGACAAATCCTAATCTCGAAATATGCCAACTCAACATGTACCTTCAGAGACACCTCTTGAGCTCCTTTATAATCACCCAGTTACGTTGTGACGTTTGGTAGCACACAAAGTGTTCCTCCGGTAAACGGGGGTTGCATAATCTCATAGTTATAGGAACATGTATAAGTCATGAAGAAAGCAATAGCAACATACTAAACGATCAAGTGCTAAGCTAACGGAATGGGTCAAGTCAATCACATCATTCTCCTAATGATGTGATCCCGTTAATCAAATGACAACTCATGTCTATGGTTAGGAAACTTAACCATCTTTGATTAACGAGCTAGTCAAGTAGAGGCCTACTAGTGACACTATGTTTGTCTATGTATTCACACATGTATTATGTTTCCGGTTAATATAATTCTAGCATGAATAATAAACATTTATCATGAAATAAGAAAATAAATAATAACTTTATTATTGCCTCTAGGGCATATTTCCTTCAGTACATCCATATATTGATAGAGCGTTGGAGTTGGCCATACAAGTGGGACCGCAGTTGAGGAAACTGACTATCGGCAAACCCCCACCTCGCCCGCCGCGTGATGGCTGAGTTAGAGAAACGATGAGGTTGAAGAGATTGCTCTAGCACAGACTCCAAGAAATATGGTGTCACATGGAAGTCGTGCTGGTGGCGTGTGCCGTACTCCTGGATGTGAATGCTTGTTCTGGCCCATGCCACCCTACTACTCCTACTACTTACTATATAGTACTAGTATCGAGGATTTGAGGTGCTGGTTACGTACAATATGGCTACAGTAAAAACACCCGCACGACACGCGAAGCATGTGAAGCTAGTACAAATAGTGTACTACTATTGTTGATTGGCCTCATTCGATAACCTGTTGCAATGCACGTACAATTATGTATTTGGAAAATATTTTTTTGCCTCGTCGCACCACTCACTCACAGAAGCAACTCGAAAGCCATTCATAAATTTAGTAAGTTTATCACATGCATATCATTTTATTACATACAACAGGTCATCAACCCACATCGACAATGAGGATACATTATAAATACTAAAGTTTTCACCACACAACAAATAACAAGCAATGAAATGAACTTCAACTCAACCATTCCTCGGCGTTGGAAATGCTTGCTTTGAACCACAAGTGATTCTCTGGGACGGGCCATCTACTGTCGATCTCGAGACCAACGCAGGACTGATCATCCAGGCTGAAGCGGCCTACTATATCAGTACCAGGGTAGGGAACCACCCTAATGTCTGAGGTATAGACACAGTTGCTTCTCATAAATGGTACTAGTAACGTTGTGTCAACAACAGTTGGATCGCCTTCCACCATCATCGTATAGTTTTGTCCAAGGAAGAGCGAGTTTTCTCCAAAACTATCAATTCTATACCAGGGAGAAGGTGTTGGCGCTAGCACACTAGTATCCATCCCGAATACCATGCAACGGGTGTTGGAATAGGTCCGGAGAGTGCGGCCATGGGAGACAACACGTGCTCCCTCAGCAGTAACATCATCAGTGGGCTGTATACACACAAGAAGAGGTGATCCATCAGAATTAGTTACCAGGCGCCACTAAATATATACGTTCTGCTCGTCCTCATGCTCGTGATCATCACCATCGTCATCTCCCCCTTGGTTATAAATTTTTTCAAGTATAGGTGGTGGAATGTTCACATGACCTTGGAAACACAAGAAGAAGGTTAATTAGTAAAGGGAAACTTGCTAACCCGCATGCATGTGGATGAAACAATTATAATTACGATGGAAGACAGATGTACCGAAACTACGAGGATCCCATGCAAAAACAGTGCCATGAGCGGTGGAAGCAAACACAAGACCCTCGTATTGAATCGCATCATAGTACACATCCGTGTATAGAAACTGATTATTGAGCAATATCCATCGAGTCGAACCACCAAGGACGACAACAAGCTTGTCGAAGATAGCAATAACTTCAAAGTTGTTGTAATTCCAAGAGCGGTTGGGAACTCGACAAATTGCTATCTTCCATAGAAGACAATCACCATGATCGTATTTGAACGTGCGTACAATACCGGTGTGCTCAACCTCTGGGCAGTCTGCTGAGATTTTTGGAAGTGGAACCCGGTCACGAGTGTACACATTCACAAGTTCCCACTCGCAGTTGGACCCAATGTAAACAACCCAATCTCCATTTGCGCCTGCCCAAGCCTTGCCCTCAAGCGATGGCATCTTAACATCATACGTACCATTATCAAGCACCATCAACTTGCATAGGGCGAGGCCTCCGTCGTGTCGGCGCCAGTCATCAGGGTCACGGCGAAGAAGATAGGGGAGACCAAACTGCTCCTTGATTCTTGGGTTCCTTGTAATGATGTTATTAGTTGACTTGAGAATGGGCTTGAACGAACCTGCCATGCTAGCCGAGGTGATGACGTCGCACCGATCAATGAGTTCCTCCATCACGTCATCTTTTAGATCGGGGCAAGAATAGGGGGTTGTTTCCGGCCTGTTCCCTCCATGGAGAAGACGATCGAACAATGGCAGAAGAAAGGGTGAAGGGCTGAAGGAAAATGTAGGAGGGAGAGGAAGAGTGTGCGACAGCAGTTCCAAATCAAGAGGGAAAGGCGAAGAGTCGATGGACGGTTGCCAGTTTGCCATGGTTCACGAAGAGGCGTCCCGGCCTACACGTCCGTTCGGAAATACTCCTACTACTCGCCGTCGTCTCACTGATATGTTGGAACGGGACTACATGTCAACAAAACATGGTGTGTAATTTCTCGTGCAAATTGCGATCTGGCCGCGTTGGCTAGAGGTGCCGCATTAGTTTTTTTTTTGAAAGTTTGCCGCATTAGTTCTCTTGTGGTCATCACACGTGAGCGGATATAGTGATGGTTGATTCGCCCGAGCAACTTATTACTATGGGAATATGGGAGTACCAGCGGATTCAAGGAACAGAGAAATGATGGTTGCTTCGTCCGAGCAACTTGCTGTGGCGAAGGTGGGGCTCTGTGATTTGACTGCTCACTAGTCATTACTACTGCGGCGCAACGACAGGGGTGAATCTTTCCCTGAAGTTGTGTTGTGCACTCAATATTGTTGCATGGCAGGTGGAGCCGGATGAAGGATGTCCAACATGTCGGCGAAATGAAGTTGAATTGTTTCTGGCATTGCTATCAATCCTTCAGGATTTGTTTATATGTACGCATAATTTTGATGAAAATGTACTGTGATGCTATGAAGGTTTCAACTTCGGTTCCCGCAGGAAAAAAATGTTTCAACTTAGGATTCATGTGTCTTGCCACGAGATTATCTCGTTACAACATTCCAGCAAATACAAATGAAACTACCATGGCTAATGCATCTCAATGGTTCGCAGATCAGCGCCAATATTCACATCACAACTGAAGACAAAGTCGTGAGAAGGTTTACATATAAAGAAAAAAAATATAATTGATCGATGTTGTTCATAGGCATGGCTCCATTTCCTTGGCACAGTGTCCATTGCTGGGCAGCTAGCTTCACCCAGCTCTGTAGCCAAAAAAGAGGTGTATGAAGGACACCACAATCCGATCATTTTGTGCAGCTCCACTAAAATCGAGCGGACCATTGATATGTCTCCAACATATCTATAATTTTTGATTGTTCCATGCTATTATATTACCCCTTTTGGATGTTTATGGGCTTTATTTTACACATTTATATCATTTTTGGGACTAACCTACTAACCGGAGGCCTAGCCCGTATTGCTGTTTTTTTTGCCTATTTCAGTATTTCGAAGAAAAGGAATATCAAACGGAGTCCAAATGGAATGAAACCTTTGGAGGCGTGATTTTTGGAACAAACGTGATCCAGAGGACTTGGAGTGCAAGTCAAGAAGCAGCCAAGGCGACCACAAGATAGGAGGCCCCCCCCCCTATAGGGCACGCCCCCTGTCTCGTGGGCCCCTCAGGCGGCCACCGACGTACTTCTTCCTCCTATATAAGCCTACATACACCATAAACATCCAGGGAGCACCCGAAACACAATTTTCACCGCCGTAACTTCCTGTATCCACGAGATCCCATCTTGGAGCCTTTGTCGGTGTTCTGCCGGAGGGGGAATCGACCATGGAGGGCTTCTACATCAACACCATAGCCCTTCTGATGAGTTGTGAGTAGTTTACCACAGACCTACGGGTTCATAGTTATTAGCTAGATGGCTTCTTCTCTCTTTTTGGATCTCAATACAATGTTCTCCCTCTCATGTGGAGATCTATTCGATGTAATCTCTTTTTGTGGTGTGTTTGTCGAGATCCGATGAATTGTGGGTTTGTGATCAAGTTTATCTATGAATAATATTTGAATCTTCTCTGAATTCTTTTATGTATGATTGAGTTATCTTTGCAAGTCTCTTCGAATTATCAGTTTGGTTTGGCCTACTAGATTGATCTTTCTTGCCATGGGAGAAGTGCTTAGCTTTGGGTTCAATCTTGCGGCGTCCTTACCCAGTGACAGAAAGGGTTGCAAGGCACGCATTGTATTGTTGCCATCGAGGATAAAAAGATGGGGTTTATATCATATTGCATGAGTTTATCCCTCTACATCATGTCATCTTGCTTAATGCGTTACTCTGTTCTTTGTGAACTTAATACTGTAGATGCAGGCAGGAGTCGGTCGATGCGTGGAGTAATAGTAGTAGATGCAGGCAGGAGGCAGTCTACTTGTTGCGGACGTGATGCCTATATACATGATAATGCCTAGATAATCTCATAATTATTCGCTTTTCTATCAATTGCTCGACAGTAATTTGTTCACCCACCGTAATACTTATGCTATCCCGAGAGAAGCCTCTAGTGAAACCTATGGCCCCGGGTCTATCTCTTATCATATTTTCTTTCAATCTACTTTTATTTGCATCTTTACTTTCTGCATCTATATTATAAAATACCAAAAATATATTGATCTTATCATACTATCTCTATTAGATCTCACTTCCGCAAGTGGCCGTGAAGGGATTGACAACCCCTTTATTGCGTTGGTTGCGAGTTCTTGGTTTGTTTGTGTAGGTGCGAGGGACTTTTGAGGAGCCTCCTACTGGATTGATATCTTGGTTCTCAAAAACTGAGGGAAATACTTACGCTACTCTGCTGCATCACCCTTTCCTCTTCAAGGAAAACCAACGCAAGCTCAAGACGTAGCAACCAACCCTATTTGCAAAGATATCCAGTCAGTGTGATTACAATAATAGTGGAACTAGATGATGAAACATAACACACATAAATAGAAGCCGGTCACCTCTACGATCTCTCTTTAGGACTAACATCTTGTTGGAGAATATTAGGCACGGAGTTGGATGAGGAGGATAGCAAAACCAATCTCCCTTTCCGCAGTCCCACAGAAATGTAAAAACGTTGCCCGTGTGACATTTTGGCGGAACTGCACAAAACACTCTTCAGAAAAGTGATTTGTGCAGTTCACCAAAAGGTCACAATAGCAACGAGATGAAAATGGATAGCCCTGTTTACAAAAGGAGGTCGAAAGGAAACAATTGCTGCCCAATAACACGAGTTGAAGACACATACGCCGACAAAAAAGAAGCATGTTCCATGTAAAAAGGGAAAGATAGCACATGGTGGTTTATCAAAAATGGTTTGAGGACGAGATTGCAAGATGGAAAGTACGCCGGCCGAGATACGATTTAAGCAAACAACTAAATAAGATCCACATGCAGCAACGTGGGAAGATGGGCAGTGGAGCAAGGCCGGAGGGAGCTGTACCCGAGGGTCGTCTGGATGTTACTAGGAGGGCGTCGGCGGCCGGTATCTGCCCATACTACGGCAGCGAGCAAGTGGTGAAGGTCATACCGCGCCGGAGCTTGGTAAGAGAGAATGGCGGGTACTGCAGATCGGGACGAGCTGCCTCAACGCCGTCGAACGGAGAGACGATGCACATCCTCCCTTTCCGCCAGCGGACGGGATGCGGCCGGATCACTGACCAACGCTGAGAGAGAGAGGCCACGGTGGCCTTGTGTGAGATGGTGTGATGAGAGACAAACCCATTTTTCCATTTTCCCCACGGAAATCGTTTTATATTCTAGGCGTGGTACCCTACTCTCCTTCGAGTAAACAACAGCTACACACGTCAAATTATCACGTGGGCTGCCTTTTCGTACAGAAACGAACTCCACCGTGTACCCGCGCGGGTGTGGCCGGGAACGAGACGTGAGTACGTGCGTCCTGCATGCACTTCTTCTTTAGGTGTAGGTACGTACGTGGGTGGGTGTGAGAGAGATGGTTTGTGCGAAACATAGGCAATGTGTTGATGATGTCTCAATCAAAAAACCGTAACATATGCAATGTGTGTGAAACGGAGTCATGGACGTGAGATATCGATAGAATTGAAAACAGGGATGAAGTGTGTGGCTGCGCGATCGAGAAAGAGTGCCATCGAATTTGTGTTTGCCCACGTCAAAGATATAGCGCGGCTGGCCTACTGGAATTTGAGAGGGCAGAGGTGCAGTTCTTCTCCGTGGCATGGATACCTACCTACAACGTTCGACTATCGGTGTGTGTGTGGGGGGGGTAGAGACTGGTCGACTAGTATATGTGTGGGGAAGGAGAGAGACCTAGCTATGTATTGAGGGAGATCGATTAACATCCATGGATATGTGTAGCAGAGGAATAAAGTTGGGAAAAAGATAAAGGTAGAGCATCAGAAGGTTGGTGGTTGAGTGGCTTCTCACAAATGGTGGGAGAGGCCTGCTAGACAAACAGAGGGTATAAGTGCAATATCAATAAGAGAGGGCGGGGGATGTCTGTCTGTCTATGCACGTGCGTGTGAGAGACGGGTCGGGAGGTATTCAAGGATGATGAGGGGAGAAGATATGGTTGTCGTAAGCATGCGTAACTACATAGGAAGATCAACCGTCGTGTGTCCGAGAAAAGGAGAGACATAACTAGCGAGGTAAGTGTATCGGTGCTTGGTGAAAATGAATTATAGTCGACCTGACTATATGTAGGGAGATCAGTTCATATACACGCCTGCATGTGTTAGAAGCAAATAAGGTCTGGAGAGGCAGACAGGGGGATAGGGTGTGGCTAGGAGGTGGTGCGAGAGGCCTACCATGTCGAGGGGGGAAGAGTGTGCGAGCATGTGATAAATGAAAAGAGGGGCGGGAGTGTGCACCTATGTGGAATCGTATTGGAAATATGGGGGCATGGACGATGAGAAGAGAAGAGGGGAAGTATATATGTGTTTGTTGTAGGCACACTTGGCTAGAGAGGTATATTGACCGGTGTGTGCCAGAAAGTAGCCGGGGGCCTACACACACTGCTGGTGGACAACCTAAAGAGAAATAATGAACATGCGCGATGGAGGGGACGCTAAGGGTGTGTGAGGGGGGCGGGCGTGTGCATGCATGATAGAAAGTTAGCGCTAGCTAGCTAGAAATAGAAGAGGATCATGAAGGTGTAAAAGATGAACAAAGATCATAATTCATTATAAAAAAGTGGATACGGATGCTTGAAGAAGATATCATAATGTAGAACATTGCTTATAATTTGGGCTAATGTGTGGCTTTTGCAACTCAGGTTTAAATACTTGTCATAATGTAGGGGGCGGGGTACTATACTTTGTGTGATAAACACGGTGTACGTATGGAACATGGTTTAGATTATGAATATATAGTTAGTACATCAAATGTACTATTATTTGGAATCAACATCAAGTGTATTCAAAAAATAGAATTCGAGTTCATGTAGTACACATAGTTCATATCTATCTCTATAGTAATCATGTGGTGTGTTATTAAGGTATTACACGAATGATGGTTGAAGTTGGCAACAATCATGATTGTAGATTCTTATTGAAATAGAGAAAGAATTCAAATTTAGTTTGAATTGCAGCGGTAGCATAGACATTTGGAATGCACTAAAATGTTGGTATGATAGGTTACATGCATTATACAGCAAGCGAAAAAAATTAATCGGACATAACATGGATTCATACTCCCTCCTTCCATCTATATAGGGCGTAATGAGAGTTTTAAGACCGCCTTTGACTATTGACAAGATTAATAGTACATGACATGCACAATGTGAAAATTATATCATTGAAAGAAACTTTCACAGACGAATTTAACAGTGTGCTTTGTGTAAGTTGCATGTCATATATCATTGCTCTAA
This sequence comes from Triticum aestivum, assembly GCF_018294505.1. Taxonomy (NCBI): domain Eukaryota; kingdom Viridiplantae; phylum Streptophyta; class Magnoliopsida; order Poales; family Poaceae; genus Triticum; species Triticum aestivum. The sequence continues at coordinate 692,931,046 of NC_057803.1, forward strand.
TATTTGGTCAAAGTTAGCATCGAAAAACGCATTAGGCCCTATATGGATCGAAGGAGGGAGTAGCTTTGAATAGCATTTGTATAGTAAAACGGGGCAAGACTCTCTCTTTCTGTGGTGTAAATAGTTTTATTGTTTTCGTTTCTTTTTGGTTGAGGGAAGTGTGAATTGATTTGGTACGTATAAGTACAATATTACTACACATTAGGCTTGTCCCTAAAATTCAACCCGCGTCTTGTTATATCCCAAAAATTCAGATATCATGCTCTCAAAACTGGCGCCTTCACAACCCGCGCCTTGCAATCCCGAAATTACAACGCGCGCGAAAACTACCTCCAGCTGCCAAATCCCGACACGCAAAATCCCCCTTCTAACCCTGAGCCGAAAGGGCCGCTAGGTCAAATCGGTGGGGGGTACTTTTGTAACAACCCTACATTTTGGAGAAGCGCGTCCCTAAGTCATGCTTCACCCCCTCCCATCGCCCCCTTTTCGCCATTCGAAATCCCAGGCCGCCATAACCTCTCCGCTCCATCCGTGAAACCCCACCCTCCTCCATCCGCCACGTCACGGCTGCCCAGCCGGAGCCTCTTCCCCGACGACGTCGTCCACTACAACAGCTCGACGTCCCTCGTCCACCTCCCCGGATGAGGATCCTCGTCCATCTCGTCGTCCCGCCGATTCAGCCGCCCCGTCCTCCACCTCCAAGGAGCTTCTCCGACGATCGCCTCGTCTATCACGGCAGCTCCATCCCCATAGTGCCACCTTAACTTGCTCCACCGGAACCGCAGCATCCTCACCAACTCCTCGGATGAAGCCGAGGCCTACTCGGCGCCACCAAAGAGGTTGTACACTCATCGCATCGCACCTTATCCTTAACTCGACCTCCCAGCACCGACGGTGCTCCATCACGCACCCCCATGCAGTGGCTACCTTGAAGCCGGCGTCGCGGGCGACATCTCCATGGCGGCTCTCCCCCAGTGTGAGGCCCCTTCGGCGGCGGCATCCATACTAGCCGGATCTGCTGCTACTGCTCCAGGTCTCTCTCACTCGCTCGCGCTGCTGCTGCTCCTCCGGCTCTCGCTCGATCGCTCACTCGCCCAGCTGCTGCTGCTGCTCTCCCCCTCGCTCGTGTTGCTGCTCTGCTCCAATTAAGCCACACTTCAGTCGACTGAATCGACTTTTGGGTCGATCGATTTTCAGGGGTTGGGGGGGGGGGCTCGCCGGAGTTAAGGAAGAACCACCTACATCGGGGACGGGGGCTCGCCGGAGAGGTACCCCACTATCTAACTTAGGGTTCAGGGTGGGGGCGGGAGGCCAAGAGGGCTGACCGGGGCAGCGGTGCTGAGTTGTTTCGGGGCGGTGAGGCGGCGCTGGGGTCGGTGGTTCGAATGGTGGTGGCTGGCGGCTCAGGGGGGGGGGTGCAGGTTGAAGATGAACTGCAGGCCCTCCGTAAACTACATGTCAAGTGCCTCTTTGCTACCATTGCGTTCAGTTTCGACAGTAGCGTTCAGATTCCATAGTAAATTTTAGTTTCGACAGTTAAGTTCAGAGTCAACAGTTTTTACCTCATCTGTTGTAGTCAGGTGGTTTTTGGTGATGTTAATTTTACATCCATTTTACATCATCTATTGGAGATGCTATTAGAATCACACTTGAGATTGACGATGTCTGTCTTGTGCTGCTTTAGCCTTGACGTCTTACGGCTCACGGGAGCTGCTCCAACGATAGAACGATCCATCACAACAGAGCAGTGCCCTGGAAGCCATCTATAGATTCCTCAGATCTTCCTCCATACCTCCGACAACCACCTCTGCCTCAACTGCTTCAGCGACCAACCCAATGATGCTGAGGACGACACGGCTACGGCAAACAGGTTGTACACTTGTTACATCACTTATTACTATACATTCACGTCGATCCATTAGGGCTATTTTGGTTCAACGGAAAAACATAGCAATAGGGAATTTTCCAATGGCACTCTACTATTCAATTATTCATGCATTTTGTTGAAAGGAATGAAGCAAAACATCCACCTGGACCTACTTTTCAAAATCCTATGCATGAAAACAAGACCAAGTGCATTAGTGCCAGAATAACATTCTAACTGTACACGCTTTCATATGGTTTCACTTTATTTTGGCCATGTTTCTTTGCATTCCTCTGCTCTTCCAATTCCTGTAAACCAAACACCCAAGTTGACAGAAATCTTGTGTTTACAAATGCTCTGTTTACCATGTGCATTTTCCTATCCTATTCCGGTGTTTTTCCTATCCCTGCATTTTAAGAATCATGCAATCCAAATGAACCGTTACAGAATTACTTCAGCTACAGGTACGTGTCGAAGGGAACTTTGTGTGGTTTTTCCTGCTCCTGCCGCGACGTCGTCCACCTCAACTGAGCTGCTCCATCGACAGAAGCATCCACCAAACCAGACATCATGACTCCTGACCGTCTTTCGCCGCCTCAGATCTCCTTCCCTGCCGCCGGCACCCACCGCAACGGCATCACCATCATCGACTCAGCAGATGAACCTGAGGAGTACATGGGTCCACAAGAGAGGTCGCACTCTTTTGTTTCTTCTTATGTCATGCATTTTGCTTAAACTTACCTACTACTTTATCGTCCTGTTCAACTCTTGGACTCCCAAGTCAGATCCAAATTAATGTTCAAACTTGAGTTCTAAATTAGTTGTGGGGCACATATCGAGGCAGCAATGAATAGTATGTCTATCTAATATCTGGTTCACCTAGGGTATGCCTATGTTGTTCATCTTGGGTGGGAAACAAATAGTAAAGCAATCATCATCTGTCTTTTTATTAATTTAAAGCAATCATCAGCATGCTATCATTATTTTTGGATCCATCCACTGGTTGTTACCACCACTCCAAATTTTTGCATGCTCTCCTTACATAATCTCACCATATTTTTTTCGTATGCATGTCAGATATTGTACACAGTCATGCTGAACATGTAGAGAAAAAGAGAAGAGTTTTGCGCGGCAATACAATGTCATGCAGACATCGCTCCATGGTGGGTTCAATGGCAAACCCTCCCCACCCCTTTCCAGATTGTAATCCAGACGAAGATATCCGTTCTGAGGCGGATTCAGACGCCGCTGACCACTCCTATTTACCCCCGAAGGTGTTTGCTCTACCTTGGCATGATGATGTTAGTCATATCATGCATATGTTGCCTTGAAGTGCCTACTTTTGACATCATATATGCCATCTTCTTAGTTTAAACATGTTCTGTAATGCCACCTGTTTAGTTTCTATATCATATATGGGAATTATGCAATCTCATGTCTTTCAGCCAGCCATAATATATGTGAAATTTGCAATGCCATCCTGTTTAACCAGGCATCATATATCTGAACGATATCTTGCCCATCCTTTTCTTCATTACATTTCCATTTGTCGACAATGTTTGTACATTAAACTACTCTTCATGTGAATCAGCCATTTGGGTGGGAGATTGTCACACCCTGATTTTCATGCCACTAAACTTAAGCTAACAATCATGACAAAATGTGGTTTGACAAAAACTTTTGAGTGTTTTGGACCTTGCCTTGATTGATTTTTGTCTGCTATTGCAAGTGCTCTAAAAATCAAATAAACCCCCCAACTTCGATACTTCATTTCCTTGCCCCAAACTTCTGCCCAATGATCATGCCATGTGTATAGAGCAATACAGTATTTTCTTATAAAAATAATTTGGCCAAAAAGTATTTTCTAAAATTAGTTTTTCAAAAACCCCTGAATTGAGGTTTGCACTGCAAGTACTTAATTAAGGGCACTACAAATCTTTCCAAAAATATATTTGACTCCTATTAGATATAGGATACCCATAAACCACAAAATTATAATTTTAAAAGTTATTTTCCTATTTAATTTAAAAGCTTTTTCTTAAAGCCAGAAATGGTCTTTAATAGGGAAAAATTAATTTTATTGTTTCAAAAATATTTGACAAAAACTTAGGGAAACTCGGTGGACATATATTGTCCATATATAAGAGTTTCAACACATGGTCATGTTCAAAATATTGGTCAAATCCCTCAAAAACCCATTCCGGATATTTCAAGCTTTTGAAATATTTACAAAGGAAATATTCTCCAAAAAATCCAAGAAAATTCTATCATGTCACATATGACATGTTTGATGATCTTGACAAGTACCATGTCATGGAGAATAGCATAACCCCATGAAATCCCCTCAATACCATTTCTGTCCATTTTGAAGTTTGAGCAACTTTACATTGCCAAACATGTCCAAATGCTCTCAAATCTTGTGAACATGCTCAAATGGTCTAATAACTCATCTAGACCAAATGGAGAAAGCTGGAGAACAAGTTAACTTGACGAAAGTGCCCCAAAACCCTTCCTGTCCAGAACCAAATTTGGGCAACTCTACATTGGAAACTTTCTCCTTTTGATCTCAACTTTTGTGGACATGTTCATAACCTCAAATGATGACACTACACCAAGTGGTGAATCAAGGAGAATAGGTTTGCATGACTAAATCTTGGAAAGTCCATTTCTGCTGATTTCTAGGGTTTACAAAAGTTGCATTGGCAACTTTTCCCAAATGAACTCAATCTTGGTGGAACCTCTTATTTTCTCATAACATTTGACCCTGTCAAGCCCCATGACAAATGGATATCATCTACTTGCCCAAACCAATATCAAACACCTTCTGCACTTTACCAAAATACCATTTTTGACCTCTTCCACTAATCTCCATGGCCTCAACTTTTTACCACAGCCCCTCAGAGTCCCCTTAAACCTCCAGTAACTCTTCCCTGGCTTCAACTCAATGATTGAAGGGTGAAACATCCCCATTTACCCTTCTGGACAGCAGCATTCTTCTCCTTTCTCACCTCCCTCCTCACTCCAGTGGATCTCCAGGGCATCCAATGCCCCTCCCCACTTGTTTACTTCTCCCTAGCGCTACCAGACATGAGTGGGCACGCCCCTGCCCCTTAAAGAATGCCATGGCAGCCAAAGGCACGCTCTGGAGCGTGCTACAGTGCGCCCCCGCACTGTAGCCGCCCCCTGCCAAGCACCTCTGGCCACCTCGGGCCTCCCCAACGTGCCCGACGAGGTGCCTCGGCGTCTGCGACACGGCACGCCTCTGTCCCCCTCCTTCTTCTCCCTCCTCTCGCCCCATCTCGCACGCGCGTCGGCCGCCCGAGAGCTCCAATGAGCAAACTCACATGCGTGGTGCCCCTGGCCCCCCTGCTCTCTCTATTCTCTCCCCTAGCTCTGGACCGAATCCAGGAACGCCCCAGACACACCACGACGAGCTCCCGTGACCCGTGGCGACGGCAATGAGCTCGCCAGCGCATGGCCCCGCGGTGCACCTCGCCCCCTTATATTTAAGGTCACCCCCGAGCCTCTTCTCCACTCCTTTGGCTCTCTCTCCTTCCCTTGCACCCCCGGACCAACCCACTCCTCCCGTGCCTTCTCCCTCCTCCTCTGCCGCCATTGCCGCCTCGGACCCCCGCTCAAATTCGAGCCGCCCCGACCTCCCTTCCTCCTCTGAACCGGTCCGTGGCATCCCCAAGCCTCCACTAACCTCCCCAACACCCTAGGACTGCTCCTCCGCAGCCAAAGCGGGCGTCACCATCAAGCCCGCCGCCGCCATTCGCTAGACCCGAAGCCCTGCTCAACTCCGAGCATCGACGCATGCGTGCAGCACATGGACAGGTGCGCCCCGTCGCGCTGAGTCCGCCGGTGGGCAGAGCATCGCCGGAGACGCCCTGTGGCGCCGGCAAATCGCCGCTGACGCCGCCCCTTGCCTCTGCTCTGTTCGAGCGAGAGGTTGGGGATGAACCCGACAGGTGGGCCCCGCGAGTCGGTGACCCGGCGGCTAGGCCCCGCCCGTTTAAGTGGAGACGACTTCGGCCAGATCCGCTTTCCTCGCGCGTTGGCGCACTCCGTGAACCCGCCTCCGACGTCGCCCCTCTGGCCGTCCAGCCGAGCCACTGGGCCGGCCCACTGCTAAACTGCGCCCAGTGCGCTGGATAAGGGTAAAACCCTTTCCCTTTTCCTTTTTCTTTTTCTGTAAACTTGTAATATCCATAAACAATTCAAATAGTGTCCAAATTTGATGATTCAAATTTCTAGAGACTCCATAAATCAAGTCCTATTTAATAGGCCATAGTAGACAGAGTACTTGGAGAAGGACCAGAAGACTTGAAGACTCTGAGGAACCAGGCAAGCAGCCCTTTGACCATGTCTATGAAACCCTTTTTATGCATATCATATAGCACCATATTGTTGTTGCAGCGGAATCATGATGAGGTAGTAACCACTTTGATGGTTTGCCACCGTTACTTCCTCATTGATACTTGCATTGTGCATGACCCTACCTTCTTATGAGGGTTATGCCGGTGGGAGTAGATAGGATGCTACAGTAGATGCTACGCAAAAAGGGACGGGTATATGCATGATGAAGGACACAAAGTATTTTCAAAGGACTTTTCGAAAACCCCGTCGGGTGCCACTTATGCCCGAGGGAGATGATGAGATGGGTAACCACTTGATGACGAAGTGGTGTACTGAGGCAAGTGTGTGTGTTGTTTTCGAAAACGGATTAGATTTAAGATTTGTCGACTGTCCCAAACTTACATGCGCAACCACTCTACCCTTATATGGGAAAGGGCATTATTGATTACCTAGACCGATACTAGCTTGGAGCCCGCATTACTAGTAACGGGAGAGTTGTTGGTGCGCTCTCTCGGGACGGGGTCGTGCCAGGTAGGGCGGCCATGACTGTTTTTACAGGGCACCGGATACACCGTTGTGTCCCCTCTCGGATGTTACGATCTCGAGTGAGTCTCGTATGATGTACATCGTGAGGACACGGAACAACGAGTGGACTCCATGTTAGTGTCGTCTAGGGAAAGATAGTGATTGGGTGCTTACCTCAGGTACTTGAGGTATCGCAGGTCGTGGATGACACGGAAGTTCCCCGGATCTTGTGGGTACAGTGTGCAACCTTTGTAGATTGTAAAACTATTCGAATAGCCATGCCCATGGTCAAGGACAGTTGGGCGGTGCTGCTTAAACTATGTCCAGAGTTTACAAACCAGTGTGTGTGTGTTTGGATAACTACTTGGGTCAAGTCAAAGAACTTGACGTGATTGAGATGGGTTGGTGCCCACTCTATTTATGTTGATACATGTAACCCGTCCTCACGGTTACTTGAATTCTCTTGATGCGTGTCTTACAAGTTGTTGAAGATGTCATTGCACTCAAAACTAGCTTTCTGCAAAAATTTACCTATATCATGCATTGTTGTATCTTGAACCAAAACATGGGTTGCTTGAGAGTACATTCAAATTACTCATTGGCTTGCCAGGGGTTATTTTATTGGCCAGGCATGAAAGAACAGGATGTGATGAAGAATAGTTGGATGACGAACATGCGAGCTAGGAAGCTTCCCAGTCAGAATGCCTGTAGGGTTAAGGCAGATGGCATGGGTCCAAGTTGTCGATGAAGATTTCTGCTGCAATGTTATACCCAAGACTTGACCATAATGGTCCTACTTGTGTAATACGGTACATGTGGATGTAAGCCTCTTGTTATTCAGCTTCTGTGTGTTCAGTGAGCATTGATCTCTGGGATCACTGTACACGTGAATTCGGTGATCTCGACTTATGAGTCGGGGTCCCCACAGAGCTCGTATCAGAGCCATCCTGACTGTAGGAAGCCTTAGTTAGCATGGTCATTAGTTAGGGTAAAACTATTTCCAAAACAACTACTAGTTTTCAAAACTATCTATACTTCTCTTCCCTTCTCAGTTTTTCAAAAACTAAGGTATACTTTCCTTATTAATCTCTTCCCCTTCAAAACCTTTGGTCGCTAGAACCCTTATGCCCCCGACCACTGGATTCCTTGCAATCCTCGTGGATAATCTAGAAGGAAGATGCCTTGCCAGACGTTCACCCACATCTCCTGAACACAAGATTGGCGACATCATAACAAGACGATACCAATAGAAGATACATCCTCAAGGAATGAGGACCTGAAGACCCAGGAGATGGTGACACCCTTGACACTGCCCCAAGATGATGCAACCTTAGCCTACAATGATCAGGGCATAGGATATGCAAGATCATGATATACATCGCTAATAGAGTAGCCCTGTCACTACCATTGTTGTATCGGCAACCACCGGTGGATGAGAACCTAGCCATTTGGTCCGCCTCACTATAGTGAGTAGGAAAACGGTTCTCTTCATCCCCCGCTCTCGGTGACAATATTGTCAACAATATGTCCGACAGATTGGGCCTCTATTATGCCTTGTTAATGTCATTGCATAAAGGAGTGCCACCTGGAACTGCCAACACCTTAAAAAGACAGAAGTGATCATCATGATTAAGAAGACAAGAGAAGATGAAGTCAATGCCAGCCACGAGGAGCCACCTTCACCCCATCACTTCAACAAGCGAGAAGTTGTTGAAGAATCTTCAGGATCAACCCAGATTGTTTCATCGAACAACTACAAGAGACGTAGCAACACCTAAGGAAAACCCAGAAGACTGCACGAGGTACGAAGTAAAGCACGACTACTTACTCTGAGAACCCCTAGGGTAGGATGAGTCGTGTACCCCCTATGCGCAATCGAGTCCGTATGATGGTTCGAATAGAACCATGACTGTGTGTTGCTTGTTTTTATTTGTTTATGTTTTGATATAAGTCGCACTTTTGCCCTGGGCAACAAGTACGCGACTATATCACCTTCCTTGTTTTCCTTTGTTTGGCCCTTTTTGGCACCCGTTTGTTTGCACCTGCACTATAGAACCCCCTTTAGGCATTCCCCATCTATGCCACTTTTCCCTCTCATCTCTCTCCTCAACTGAAGACAAGCAAGACAATATGCACCAAGGATTCCACCTCGGCAACCGACAAGCACTGAAGACTTTTGCTACAACCTCCTCGACCAAGTACAACCCCGTATGTTTACACCTCAAGACTATAACCCTATCCCTAGACCCTAAAAGACCTCACGAGATACCCCAGCTCGAAACCTTAACCATGAGCTTAACCTACGGAATCACAAGAGAACCTGTTAAGCCTCCGTCACCTTGCTTACCACTGGGTTCATTAGGGAACTAGTGGACATAGTGCACGAACACATTATCATCCTAAGATAGCACCAAACCCGATGATGCCATAGGGAAGACCAATTTGAGGATATAGGAACAGAGGACAAATGACTTGATGAGTTTATATCAATGACTTTGAGGAATCGTCCGAGACTATTTGGTGGATTACGAGGCTTTCATGTCGGTAGATGAGCTTGGTGGGATCATGATTATAGAGTGGCATAGCTTTCATTACCCCTGAGTAAATTGGATTTATAGGACAACTATGTTCGCAAGCTGAAACTCCTGGAAGTGCAAGGATTTGACTTGATCAGATGATATTGATAGGAGACAATTGATATTACGTAAATAACTTGAGGGAAACATGTAGGAATTCTCGTTGGACATGAGATTTGGATCAAATAGGTTACCCTAGTGGAGTATGGATGGAGAATAATTTTACATGGTTCGGAGTAAATTGGATTTAGACTGATGATCTTGATCATGATACCATGTTTCTCGGTGGACCATAAACCAGGAGATTGGATTAATTGTCGGAGTTTATTTAGGCATCTTTGTGAACTTGACCTTGGAGGTTACTTGACCATGATAATGAAAATTGGTGGACTGACTATAGTAGAGATAGCCTTTTCAAGTATTTGGGGATTATAAGGACTTTAGGAGATCATGTGGAACACCAGCATAGGCGTTGGATTTGTAGAATTAATGGAGTCTGTAGTGACTGATGGAAGTTAGCGGGTTGTTGGAGTTGATTCATAGAAAAGGAAACAAGGTTTTGGAGTGGCATACGACGTGTTTCCTTAAGATAGAGATGCACTAGCATGGACCTTGGAAGAATAGGATGAGCACTTGGATTGTCCTGTTTTTATTCCAGCTTGGAAGCTTGTATGCTCTACCCATGGATTTTTAGGGGTAGCCACACACATGAGCTTGGGGAATCGTAGACATATATGATTTTGTTAGACCTCCTCTCGAGAGTCATGAGGATATGAATAGCATGAGTGATGATTGGAGTTGACCTATACGAAATAATACTTTCAGCAGTATGATGTGATTTGTTTAAAGGACTAGATAGCACAATTGGCATCTCAGAAACCGTGCTTAAAGATAAGATGATAAATGTTCACTCGCACACTAGAATCCTTGAAACCCTTAAGCCCTACCAAGACACAACATGGTCGGATCCTGACCTTGGGCTTTGGCTCTAGATCGATAATACCTTGGCCAATGCTCAACCGTGACCATCACCAATACCCCCATCCTACTTTATGTACCCCGTGAACAAAGCCTTCATGGAGTGCTTAGACAAGATAGTTGGCATCATCATTTGGTGACCTACTTGTCCACCTGAAGACAGAAGAAGAGCCGTTCAGCTAGTCCAGGAACATTTGGAGACCGCCATGCCAAGGAGGAAGAACTACCACCATCATCAAGAAGTAAACATCTGCGTCGAAGACCAGGTGTATCTGCAAGCCACTCCTCTCTAAGGAACCAAGCATTTCCATGACAAGGAGACCCACACCAAGATTCATCGGCCCCCTCCGAGTTCACTTCAAGACGAAGAGTAGACGGCTACCAGCTAGAGTTACCACCTGAGTTACCCATTGTGCACAACGCTTTCCATGCATCACAACCCCGGAAGTGTTTCCAACTTCCTAACTTGCCCGATCTCTGCAAGGGCATTAACCACCGAGCCATCGACCCCTAGCCCAATCTAACCTACTGTGAGCTACCCATTAGCAACCTGGATCAAGAAGAGCGTCATACACGAAGCCACACCATCAAGTACTTCAAGCTCAATGGAGCACTACACGGAAGCAGAAGCAACATGAGGACTTGAAGACTACCCCAGATCCAAGTTCATGTATCCCTTTTCGCGCCTAGTTTGGGAATCTCGAGGACGAGATTCTTGTAAGGGGGGTAGGTCTGTCACACCCTGATTTTCATGCCACTACACCTAAGCTAACAATCATGATAAAATGTGGTTTGACAAAAACTTTTTAGTGTTTTGGACCTTGCCTTGATTGGTTTTTGTCTGCTGTTGCAAGTGCTCTAAAAATCAAAAAAATCCCCCAACTTCGATACTTCATTTCCTTGCCCCAAAGTTCTGCTCAATGATCATGCCATGTGTATAGAGCAATATAGTATTTTCTGATAAAAATAATTTGGCCAAAAAGTATTTTCTAAAATTACTTTTTCAAAAACCCCTGAATTGAGGTTTGCACTGCAAGTACTTAATTAAGGGCAGTAAAAATCTTTCCAAAAATATATTTGACTCCTTTTATATATAGGATACCCATAAACCACAAAGTTATAATTTTAAAAGTTATTTTCCTATTTTATTTAAAAGCTTTTTCTTAAGGCCAGAAATGGTCTTTAATAGGGAAAAATATTTTTATTGTTTCAAAAATATTTGACAAAAACCTAGGGAAACTCAGTGGACATATATTGTCCATATATAAGAGTTTCAACACATGGTCATGTTCAAAATATTGGTCAAATCCCTCAAAAAGCCATTCTGGATATTTCAAGCTTTTGAAATATTTACAAAGGAAATATTCTCCAAAAATTCCAAGAAAATTCTATCATGTCACATATGACATGTTTGATGATCTTGACAAGTACCATGTCATGGAGAATAGCATAACCCCATGAAATCCCCTCAAAACCATTTTTGTCCATTTTGAAGTTTGAGCAACTTTACATTGCCAAACATGTCCAAATGCTCTCAAACCTTGTGAACATGCTAAAATGGTCTAATAACTCATCTAGACCAAATGGAGAAAGTTGGAGAACAAGTTAACTTGATCAAAGTGCCCCAAAACCCTTCCTGTCCAGAACCAAATTTGGACAACTCTACATTGGAAATTTTCTCCTTTTGATCTTAACTTTTGTGGACATGTTCATAACCTCAAATGATGACACTACACCAAGTGGTGAATTAAGGAGAATAGGTTTGCATGACTAAATCTTGGAAAGTCCATTTCTGCTGATTTCTCGGGTTTACAAAAGTTGCATTGGCAACTTTTCCCAAATGAACTCAATCTTGGTGGAACCTCTTATTTTCTCATGACATTTGACCCTGTCAAGCCTCATGACAAATGGAGATCATCTACTTGCCCAAACCAATATCAAACACCTTCTGCCACTTTACCAAAATACCATTTTTGACCTCTTCCACTAATCTCCATGGCCTCAACTTTTTACCACAGCCCCTCGGAGTCCCCTTGCACCTCTAGTAACTCTTCCCTGGCTTCAACTCAATGATTGAAGGGTGAAACATCCCCATTTACCCTTCTGGACAGCAGCATTCTTCTCCTTTCTCACCTCCCTCCTCACTCCAGTGGATCTCCAGGGCATCCAATGCCCCTCCCCACTTGTTTACTTCTCCCTAGCGCTACCAGACATGAGTGGGTACGCCCCTGCCCCTTAAACAATGCCATGGAAGCCAAAGGCACGCTCTGGAGTGCGCTACAATGCGCCCCCGCACTGTAGCCGCCCCCTGCCAAGCACCTCCGGCCACCTCGGGCCTACCCAACGCGCCCGACAAGGTGCCTCGGTGTCTGCGACACGGCACGCCTCTGTCCCCCTCCTTCTTCTCCCTCCTCTCGCCGCAACTCGCACGCGCGTCGGCCGCCTGAGAGCTCCAATGAGCAAACTCACACGCGTGGTGCCCCTGGCCCCCCTACTCTCTCTATTCTCTCCCCTAGATCTGGACCGAATCCAGGAACGCCCCAGACACACCACGACGAGCTCCCGTGACCCGTGGCGACGGCAATGAGCTCTCTAGCGCACGGCCCCGCGGTGCACCTCGCCCCCTTATATTTAAGGTCACCGCCGAGCCTCTTCTCCACTCCTTTGGCTCTCTTTCCCTCCCTTGCACCCCCGGACCAACCCACTCCTCCTCTCGTGCCTTCTCCCTCCTCCTCTGCCGCCATTGCCGCCTTGGACCCCCGCTCAAATTCGAGCCGCCCGGACCTCCCTTCCTCTTCTGAACCGGTCTGTGGCATCCCCAAGCCTCCACTAACCTCCCCAACACCCTAGGACCCCTCCTCCGCAGACAAAGCGGGCGTCACCACCAAGCCCGCCGCCGCCATCTGCTGGACCCGAAGCCCTGCTCAACTCCAAGCATCGGCGCATGCGTGCAGCACATGGACAGGTGCGCCCCGTCGCGCTGAGTCCGCCGGTGGGCAGAGCATCGCCGGAGACGCCCTGTGGCGCCGGCAAATCGCCACTAACGCCGCCCCGTTTAAGTGGAGACGGCTTCGGCCGGATCCGCTTTCCTCGCGCGTTGGTGCACTCCGTGAACCCGCCTCCGACGTCGCCCCCTCTACCCGTCCAGCCGAGCCACTAGGCCGGCCCACTGCTAAACTGCGCCCAGTGTGCTGGATAAGGGTAAAACCCTTTCCCTTCTCCCTTTTCTTTTTCTGTAAACTTGTAATATCCATAAACGATTCAAATAGTGTCCAAATTTGATGATTCAAATTTCTAGAGACTCCATAAATCAAATCCTATTTAATAGGCCATAGTGGACATTTTGTTGTCCTTGGTTGTCACTGAACCTTTTAAAAAGGTCATTTATCCACATAAGTCCACTTCAAAAATCCATATTATATTCATTTCAACTCCAAATCCAGTGAAACTAATTTCTAAATGTTTCTAAAATCATGCATGAATTAATGGGTACTTTTACTCATTTTTATAAAATTGCATTCTGTGTACAACTTGTGGATCCATCAAATCCATTGATTCCATCATATTGAAATGTTTAGAAATATCCATTGATCCACTTCCAATGAAATCACCTTGGTCATTCCTCATATGACCAGAGGTATCCTAGAAAAGTCCAACTCAAATTTTTAGAGCACTTTTATTTTTGCCTTGTTGTGTTGCTTATTATGATTGTTTCCGACGTTAGTTGACAAAGTAGACGGAGTACTTGGAGAAGGACCAGAAGACTTGAAGACTCTGAGGAACCAGGCAAGCAGCCCTTTGACCATGTCTATGAAACCCTTTTTATGCATATCATATAGCACCATATTGTTGTTGCAGCGGAATCATGATGAGGTAGTAACCACTTTGATGGTTTGCCACCATTACTTCCTCGTTGATACTTGCATTGTGCATGACCCTACCTTCTTATGAGGGTTATGCCGGTGGGAGTAGATAGGATGCTACAGTAGATGCTATGCAAAAAGGGACGAGTATATGCATGATGAAGGAGACAAAGTATTTTCAAAGGACTTTTCGAAAACCCCGTCGGGTGCCACTTATGCCCGAGGGAGATGATGAGATGGGTAACCACTTGATGACGAAGTGGTGTACCGAGGCAAGTGTGTGTGTTGTTTTCGAAAACGGATTAGATTTAAGATTTGTCGACTGTCCCTACCTTACATGCGCAACCACTCTACCCTTATATGGGAAAGGGCATTATTGATTACCTAGACCGATACTAGCTTGGAGCCCGCATTACTAGTAACGGGAGAGTTGTTGGTGCGCTCTCTCGGGACGGGGTCGTGCCAGGTAGGGTGGCCATGACTGTTTTTACAGGGCACCGGATACACCGTTGTGTCCCCTCTCGGATGTTACGATCTCGAGTGAGTCTCGTATGATGTACATCATGAGGACACGGAACAACGAGTGGACTCCATGTTAGTGTCGTCTAGGGAAAGATAGTGATCGGGTGCTTACCCCGGGTACTTGAGGTATCGCGGGTCGTGGATGACAGGGAAGTTCCCCGAATCTTGTGGGTATAGTGTGCAACCTCTGCAGAGTGTAAAACTATTTGAATGTCCGTGTCCATGGTCAAGGACAGTTGGGCGGTGCTGCTTAAACTATGTCCAGAATTTACAAACCAGTGTGTGTGTGTTTGGATAACTACTTGGGTCAAGTCAAAGAACTTGACGTGATTGAGATAGGTTGGTGCCCACTCTATTTATGTTGATACCTGTAACCTGTCCTCATGGTTACTTGAATTATCTTGATGCATGTCTTACAAGTTTTTGAACATGTCATTGCACTCAAAACTAGCTTTCTGCAAAAATTTACCTATATCATGCATTGTTGTATCTTGAACCAAAACATGGGTTGCTTGCGAGTACATTCAAAGTACTCATTGGCTTGCCACTGGTTATTTTATTGGCCAGGCATGAAAGAACAGGATGTGATGAAGAATACTTCGATGACGAACATGCGAGCTAGGACGCTTCCCAGTCAGAATGCCTGTAGGGTTAAGGCAGATGGCATGGGTCCAAGTTATCGATGAAGATTTCCGTTGCAATGTTATACTCAAGACTTTACCATAATGGTCCTACTTGTGTAATACGGTACGTGTGGATGTAAGCCTCTTGTTATTCAGCTTCTGTGTGTTCAGTGAGCATTGATCTCTGAGATCACTGTACACGTGCATTCGGTGATCTTGACTTATGAGTCAGGGTCCCCACAGAGATGGAAAAATCTAGAGTGAAAACAAGGCCTTCAGAGCAGACAGTGCTACCTGTCGAAGAAGATCTCTTGTTGGGTCCCGATAGCTCCGCAGAGATGGATTCAGAGACAAATGACCAGTCCTATTCCCCCACTAAGGTGTATGCTCTAACTTGGCACGGTTATACTGCCCATATCATGCATACGTGTCTTGCATTGCATAGTTTAGACATCATATACACAATATTCAACACCATGTTCTTAGTTCAGATATCATATCAAATACCCTCTATTTAGCATATAAATCACATATGTGAATTAAATGATGCGATCCTGATTACTTAGATAACATGTAGGTGAATTATGTCATGCGATCCTGTTTAGTTATTCATCATATCTTTGAATTATGTTATGCTATGCTATCCAGTTTAGATAGACATCATATATGTGAAATTATGTCATGCTATTCGTTTTAGTTAAACAATATACATGTCAACTATTTCATGCCCTCTTTTTCCCACACTATCTATTGCATCTGTCTCTCATACAATGTCTGTACATTCAACTATGTTCCCTGTTTATCAGCCATTTGAATTGGAGCGGGTGATGCCAGTATCTAGCGGACTAAAAACACAGTCTTCAAATAAAACAGTGCTACCTCTTGGTGGAGATAGCACCCCGGTTGTACATGCACAAGAACTAGCCCTACCACACATAACCCAAACTCTCGCAGATTGTACCCCTACTGCGATGGACAGAGAACCAGCTTCACCCAATCTAACCCCAACCACAGCCGATAGTAACCCAGTTCCTGTTGACACAGCACCATCTCCACCACAGAGCTCCCAAACAAGAGCAGTTAGTAAGGCAGCTCCAGTGTCCAAAGGGCCAATACTATCACGGCGAACCCTAACTCGACCAGTTAGTACGCCTATTCCTGTGAAGGAAGCACAACCAGCTAGTCGTAGTTTAGCATCTATCGCATTTGATGTTGTTAAATCATATGTGCGTATCTTCCCATCTTGGAAATATTATACTGAAGATGAAGGAAAATGCCAGTTGCAGGTGTTTGTCCAGGCGTTATGTATAAGTAATGTTATTCATGGCAATTACTTTGCTTCGTCCCATACATCCTACCTCCATGATGGTTATAATACAACAAATTTTCCCATTTTTCTCTATAGAGAAGGACCGATTTGGAAACTCGGGATGAGGTAACCTATGCTAATACCTCTGCTATCTTCAAGAATGCTTGGTGGCAGTATCGGAATTACTTCAAGAAAACATACTTCATCGGCAAGGAAACTCATCAAATTCCCTTACGTTCTCCTGAGACACATTTACTGGATGATGACTGGGACCGCCTTGTTCTGTACTTGTCCCGAACCAAGAATGTGGTAAGGTCTATGAGCTCATTTCCTATTTTTAAGTATTATATTCTTGCGTCTTACTGTACTCTGTTCATGTAGAACAAGTGCCTAAACCTGAAGAACAACTGTTCTAATTAAAGATTCCATTGCTATTATAGTTCAAAAAAGCGCTAGGCGTTAATTGTGCGTTTTGCCACCGCCTTGCGCTTTACTGACCAAAGCGCATGCTTACCGCAGTTATGCATAGATTAAGCGTAGTTATGCGCAATGCGTTTTGCCAACGTCTAGAGCCTAGGCGCGCTTAAGCGCTCGCTTAGGCGCGCCTTTTTTAACTATGATTGCTTTGCTCTTGTATCACTATATTTACTCATACAAACTTATTTTTAAATTGAAGGATCCAATCAAAACTCCAATGGCTCAGCAGGTATGTTCACACATGTTTCTTTAACATGTTTGTTGCTATCAATAGCTCTGTTGATTTCAATTTCAATTGTGTATACAGTTGACTTTCATATCATGCACATTACTAGCATCACAATAGAGCCAATAGTGTTGTTGTACATGTAGACCCGTGGTACCCATCTGAAATCTTGTTGTGCCGTGTAGTTTCCCACGCTTTGTATTTTTTCACTGCTGCTTTGTCTTGAACTGATATGATTTGAACCGTGTCTCTATTTTGATTTGGCAAGACAATGCCTTGACCATAGGACATAGATATATGTTTGTTTGATGCTTTTATTATGTACTAGTACTTGGCAATAGAAGACTTGGTAGTTTAATCCTGTCCACCTTACAAATGAACCGGTTCATCAAAATGAGTTTCATATACTAGTACATGCTAAACTTGTTATGTGTCTGCTTGTTTCTTCTTTTAGAATGCTGACAAAATATTGTGGAAGAGTGCCTTATTAAGCGATGGTAAAGGAAGTAATCCAGATAAGGTTCAGATAGTGACACATCCTTGTTGGTTTCCAACAAAGCTGATAAAACAGCTAAGGAAGACTATCTTCAAGAAAGCGAGACAACCCCAAAGTCCTGTCTTGGTTTAGTGTTCGAGTTACTGGCCACTATCGCTTGCACAAGCTATTCAAACTCACTGTCTGAATCAGTTCGGTTTCTTGAGTCTCAACTACAAGCTGAAAGACATCGATCAACTGTGCTGTGACAAGAAGCGGAAGGACTACGGAAGTCCTCGGAGCATTCAGATGCATACTTTCTGGTGCAACAACAAGCGTTGGAGGATTTTAGCGCCAAACAGGACAAAGCTAATCAGCTTGCTAAGCTTATTGCCAGCATAGTGGATACCCAGGATAACATTTCTTGAGCTCTTCTGAAATTGTTTCAGTTATGCTCTTGTTTTGCTGCCGCGTTTATTTGCACTGGTGGCCAATTTTGATGGCCAGTGTATGTAATGTGCTGCTTTGCTCCCTATATTTGCATTGGTGGCGAACTTTGATGCCCAGTGGATGTAATATGTGTAATAGCGGTAATAGGCTAGCGTTAATTGCTTGCTTATTTATTTCCTTACTATCTTGTTTAGTTGTTTGCTTGTAGTCATTGCAGTTCTTTTTCTGTGTTTTTCTAGTGGCCACAATAGCGTATTTTTGGTAACTAGGCCAAAATAATCATGGAAACACATGGACTGTTGTAACCATGGGCCTCCTGCAGGCCGTACGATCCATGGGCCTTCTTTCGGCTGTAGGATCCATTGGCCTTCTATATGGGCCATAGGATCCATCGGCCTTCTATACGGGCCTTAGGGTCCATGTGCCTTCTATGGGCCGTAGGGTCCATGGGCCTTCTACGGGCCGTATGATCCATGGGCCTTCTAAGGGCCGTACTATCCATGGGCCTCATACGGGCCGTAGGATCCATGGGCCTTCTATGGGGCGTATCATCATTTCGCCAATCATGGGTCGTATTATTCGTGAACCATAACAGGCCGTTAATAGGCCGTATTTGATAAATCTATGAAAACAGCCCAACGGGTTTTTTGACATGAAAACGGCCCAACGTATTAACGGGCCGACTGTAACGACGGGCTGAATTTGGCCCACAAGCAGAAAATGACAGTAACGGGCCGTATGTAACCGAATGCTGCAAATCAGCCCAAGAATCAATGTGCCCTAAGAAGGCCGAAAGATAACTTGGGCTGGAAACGGCCCAATGAAATAACGGGCCGTTAATGGGTATAAAGTGATACACTGTTCATTAGGGGCCAGTTCCACCATGGGCCGTTAATGCGCCAAGAGTTACAAAGGGCCTCATATGGGCCTAAATAAGTCATGGGCCACACATGGGCCGGAAGTTAAAACGGGCTGGAATCATATTGGATGGCCCAGATGACGCTACTGGGCCTAATTCGGATAAGGCATAACGGGCCCTGGGTTAGCGGGCTGTAAATGGGCTATATGCGAACATGCCGTTAACAAGCTTTTCGTGGGCCGGCCCGCCACCTTTTAACCAAGTCAAACGGGCCGGCCTTTTCACAGGAATGGGCCTCTATTGGGTCGTGCCACGTGTCGCCGTATCATAGGAGCCTTTGGTCCAATGAGTGGATGACATCTATCCCGACGGTGAGCCAACACGTGTTTCCTCCAGCTAATGATGATTTTACACGTGGAAAATCTCCATTGGTCGGTGCTGTTAACGGGTTATCGGATCCAAAACCCGACCCGATAGCTTAACGGTGTTCCGTTACGGTGGATGCCACGTGTCGGTCACCCTTGACGAAAGCACTTCTGTGACGCGCGATTTATCGTCATGGAAGTGGACACTTCCATGATGATAATTTTGGTAATATCATGGAACACTTCTACGACAGCATAGGTATGACTATCTTGATTCTGTCATAAAATCGTCATGGATGTACATGCATGACAAAAAACGCGACCTACTGTGACAAACAAGTATCATCACAGAAGTGTATTTTTTTGTAGTGTAGGTATTTGATTAACTACTCACACATCATCGAAGAGGCACCAATGAGGATGATGAACCCTTCCGTGATGGTGTCTAGATTGGATCTTGTGCTTCTAGAACTTGCGGCGGCTATAATTGTGTTTCATCGACTCCCCTAGGGTTTCTAGAATATTGGGGTATTTTTAGAGCGAAGAGGCGGTGCGGGAGGCCACCGAGGTGGGCACAACCCACCAGGGCGCGCCTGGGGGGTTGTGCTCCCCTCAGGCCTCTCCTCTGATACTTCATTGGCCCATCTTGTGTCTTCTGGTCCAAAAAAAATATCCAAAATATTTTGCTGTGTTTGGAATCTGTTTGGTATTGATAATATGCGAAGTAGAAAACAAGAAAAAAAACAACAACTGGCGTTGGGCACTATGTCAATAGGTTAGTCCCAAAAAATGATATAATGTTGCTACAAAATTATTGTAAAACATCCAAGAATGATAATATAACAGCATGGAAAAATAAAAAATTATATATATGTGGGAGATGTATCAACATCCCCAAGCTTAATTCCTGCTCATCCTCGAGTAGGTAAATGATAAAAACAGAATTTTTGATGTGGAATGCTGCCTAACATGTCCATCATATATTCTTTTCTTTTGTAGCATGGACATTTGTACTTTTATATTGTTCAAAGCAATAGTCTAGTTTTGACATAAATATTTAAATACTCAAGCATATCAACAAGCAACCATGTCTTTCAAAATATCAACACTAAAGCAAGTTATCCATAGCCTATCTTGCTCAATCTTTGATCCATTCATAAAACACACTCGGATATTAGCTACATCTGATGCTCAAGTACGATCATGGTGCACCTTAGTTGGTGCTTATAAGACAAGATGGAGACTCAAATAAAAATAAAAATTACATAAAGTAGATAGATAGGCCCTTCGTAGAGGGAAGTAGAGATTTGTAGTGATGCGAGAGCTCAAAGCTTAAATTGAGAGATAAATGTTTTTGAGAGGCATACTTTTCTCGTCAACAAAAACGACCGAGTAATTCCCAACACTTTCCATGCTAGATATATCATAGGCAGTTCCCAAACAGAAAATGAAGTTTATTCCCTTTTCCACCATTCTTTCACAATCCATGGCTAGCCGTATCCACGGCTGCCTTCCATACCAACACTTTCGAAGGAATATATTATTTGACAACAAGTAAATTTCTTTTTCATTTCGGGACTGCGCATCCCTATTACCGCTGTACTCTCGTGCAATGACAAGTGAATAAACACTCATCTTGACAATAACACATCTATCATGGAAAATATTGGTCACCCCTGCCGCTTCATGAGCGGTACGAGGACAAAAAAAGGGAAGTTTATTTTGAAAATTAGAGATGGCACATACAAATTTTCTTAGAACGACACGAAAATACCGTATATAGGTAGGTATGGTGGAGTCATATGGCAAAACTAGGTTTAAGGATTTTGGGTGCACAAGTAGTATTTCTACTTAGTACAAGTGGAGGCTAACAAAAAGATTGGGAAGCAACCAACCAAGAAACTAAAAATCACATAAGCGAGCAATAAGCATAACTAACACAAATAATGCACCACAAGTAGGATGTAGTTTCATTGCATAACTATTGACTTTCGTGCTTGCATAGGGAATCACAAACCTTAACACCAATATTCTTACTAAAGCATAATTACTCACCAACATGATTCACATATCACTATCATCATATCTCAAAACTATTACAAAGAATCAAGTTTAATTTGTCCAATAATCTTCATGAAAGTTTTTATTATATCCCTCTTGAATATCTATCACTTTGGGACTAGTTTCATATGTTGCAATTGCTTTTAACAAGCTCAAACAAATCTAAGTGAAGAACATGAGCATAAAAAATTTCGTCTCTCAAAATAATATCAGTGAAGCATGAGAAAATTTCTTTAAAAAATTACTAACTCTCAGATAAATCTAAGTGAAGGATGATAGTATTTCTTCAAAAATATTAAAAGACACCGTGCTCAAAAAGATATAAGTGAAGCACTAGAGCAATTCCATAGCTCAAAAAATCTAAGTTAAGCATAGAGCATTTCTAATAAATCATAGCATAATTTTGGCTCTCTCAAATAGGTGTGTCCAGCAAGGATACTTGTGAACAAAAAAATAAGTAAAACAAGCAAAGACTCATATAATAAAAGATGCTCCAAGCAAAACTCATGATATGTGACGAATAAAAATATAGCTCCAAGTAAAATACCGATGGTCGTTAGAAGAAAGAGGGGATGCCACTCGGAGCATCCCCAAGCTTAGTTTCTTGTTTCTCCTTGAATATTATCTTGGGGTGCCATGGGGCATCCCCAAGCTTAGGCTCTTGCTACTCCTTATTCCTTCATCCATCGTGATCTCACCCAAAAATTGAAAATTTCAATCACACAAAACTTAACAAAACCTTTGCGAGATCCGTTAGTATAAGAAAGCAAATCCCAACTCTAAGTACTGTTGTAAACCCATTCATATTTTATTATTACATTATACCTACTGTATTCTAACTTTATCATGGGTTATACCCCTCGATACAATCCATAGATTCATCAAAATAAGCACACAATGCAACGAAAATAGAATCTGTCAAAAACAAAACAGTCTGTAGTAACCAGGAAACTTCGTATACTTATGTAACTCCAAAAATTCTAAACAATTAGGAAAACATGTGAAATTTGTATATCAATCTTGTGCAGAAAATTCAGAGCAAAATCACGTTCCTGTGATTTTTTTAAAATTCTTCTACTGAGCGCAAAAGTTTCTGTTTTTCACAAGATCAAATCAACTATCACCCAACATGATCCCAAAGGTTTAGCTTGGCACAAAAACTAATTAAAACATAAAAACACAATCAAAACAGAGGCATAATTTTGCAATACTCAAGAACAGAAAGAAAAAGTAAAAAAACGTATTTTATTCATTGGGTTGCCTCCCAACAAGCGCTACCGTTTTATGCCTTTTAGCTAGGCATTGAGATTTCAATGATGCCCAGATGAAAGATAGTAATTGAAACACAAAGAGAGAATCATAAAACATGTGACAAACATATTTAAGTCTAGCATACTTCCAGTGCATAGGCATTTTATAAGCAAACAAGTTATCAAGGCACACAAAAACTAGCATATGAAAGGAAGAAGAAAGAAACAATAGCACTCTCAACATAACGAGAGGTAATTTAGTAACCTGAAAATTTTGACAACAATATTTTCCTCTCTCGTAATAATTATATCTGCGATCATATTCAAATTCAACAATATATCTATCACATAACATATTTTCTACATGATCCACATGCATGCAAAGTTGACACTCTTCCAATATAGTGGGATTATCATCAAATAAAGTCATGACCTCTCCAAGCCAACTTTTATCCAAAATTTCATAAGATTGATCATTCTCCAAATTGGGATCATTATTACCTAGAGTTGACATTCTTCCAAACTCACTTTCAATATTATTACAAACATATTCATCATGAGGCTTAAATAAATTTTCAAGATCATAAGGAGAATCACCCCAATCATGATCATTGCAATAAGTAGTAGACATAGCAAAATTAGCATCCCCAAGCTTGGGGTTTTGCATATTATTAGCACAATTGACATTAATAGAGTTTATAATAACACCATTACAACCATGCTTTTCATGCAAGGAGCTATCGTGGATAACTTCATAAATTTCTTCTTTTAGTACTTCATCACAATTTTCAGATTCACGAATTTCAAGCAAAACTTCATAAAGATAATCTAGTGCGCTCAAGTCACTAGCAATTGGTTCATCATAATTGGATCTTTTAAAAATATTGGCAAGTGGATGAGGATCCATAAGCTTTTTGTTTTCTGATTTTTCAATAAAAACACAAATATGCCAAACAAGCAAACAAACCAAGCAGGACATAAGGTCAAACGAAAAAGGTAAATGGGGAGAAGGCAAATAAAAAGGTAAATTTTTGTGAAGTGGGGGAGATGGAAACGAGAGGAAAATAGCAAATAATGTAAATTGCAAGGAGATGAGATTTATGATTAGGAACTTAATAGATGTTGATGATGTCTCCCCGACAATGGCGCCATAATTTTCTTTCAATGTCGCTTGAAGTACGTCGGTATTTCCCCAAAGAGAAAGGGATGATGCAGCACAACTACGGTATGTATTTCCCTCAGTTATGAAACCAAGGTTATCGAACCAGTAGGAGAACCAAGCAACACTAAACGGTACCTGCACACAAAGAACAAATACTTGCAACCCGACGTGAAAAAGGGGCTGTCAATCCTTTTTGGGTAACGGTGCCAAAAATTGTCAAGTTGACGGGATAAAAAGTTGTGGTAGATTCATAGATGCAAATAACGGCAAACAAAACTCAGCGGGGTATTTTTGGGTTTTTGATAATATAGATCTAAAATTAAAAGATGCAAATAAAGAAAAAGGCAAATAGCAATATAGATCTGCAAATATATGATGGGAAAATAGACCTAGAGGCCGTAGATTTCACTTGTGGCTTCTCTCAAATAGCACACGGTGGATAAAAAATTACTATTGGGCAATTGATAGAACATCGAATAAGTATGATGATATTCAGGCAATGATCATTATTATAGGCATCACGTCCAAGATTACTAGACCCTGCATCTACTACTATTACTCCACACATCAACCGCTATCCAGCATGCATCTAGTGTATTAAGTTCATGAAAAAATGGAGTAATGCAAAAAGAATGATGACATGATGTAGATGAGATCTATTCATGTAGGAATAGCATTCATCTTGTTATCCTTAATAGCAACGATACATGCGTGTCTTGCTGCCCCTTCTGTCACTGGGAAAGAACACCGCACGATCGAACCCATCACAAAGCACCTCTTCCCATGGCAAGAAAAATCGATCTAGTCGGCCTAACTAAACGAAAGATTCAAAGAAGAAATACGAGGATATAAGTAATCATGCATATAAGAGATCAAAAACTCAAATAACTTTCATGGATATGTAGATCTAATCATAAACTCAAAGTTCATCCGATCCCAATAAACACACCACAAAAAGAGTTACATCAAATAGATCTCCAAGAGACCATTGTAATGAGAATCAAAAAGATAGAAGAAGCCATCTAGCTACTGACTACGGACCAGTAGGTCTTTGATGAACTACCCACACATCATCAAAGAGGCAGCAATGAGAATGATGAACCCCTCCATGATGGTGTCTAGATTGGATCGTGGTTCTGGAACTTGTGGCGGCTGGAATTGTGTTTCATCGACTCCCCTAGGGTTTTTGGAATATTGGGGTATTCATAGAGTGAAGAGGCAGTGCGGGAGGCCACCAAGGTGGGCGCAAGCCATTATAGTGCGCCTGGGCTCCTGGCCGCGCTCTGGGGGGTCGTGCTCCCCTCGGGCGTCCCCTCTGGTACTTCTTTGGCCCATCTTGTGTCTTCTGGTCCAAAAAGTTTCGCTGCGTTTGAACTCCTTTTGGTACTGATATTCTGCGAAGTAAAAGACAAGCGAAAAATGGCAACTAGCACTGGGAACTATGCCAATAGGTTAGTCCCAAAAAATGATATAAAGTTGCTATAAAATGATTGCAAAACATTCAAGAATGATAATATAACAGCATGGAACAATAAAAAATATAGATACGTTGGAGACGTATCAACCCCATCTTGTTACCCATAATAGCAACGATATATGCGTGTCATGTCTCTTTCTGACACTGAGATTGAGCAGCGCAAGATCTAACCCATTGCAAAGCACCTCTTACCATGGGAAGATAAATAAATCTAGTTGGCCAAACCAAACCAATAAATCGGAGAAGAAATATGAAGCTATGACAATCGTGCATAAAAGAGTTCAGAGAAGACTCAAATAATATTCATGGATAGATTTGGTCATAAACTCATAATTCATCAGATCCCAACAAACACACCGCAAAAAGAGTTACATCAAATAGATCTCCAAAAACATCGAGGAGAACATTGCATTGGAAATAAAAAAGAGACAAGAAGTCATCTAACTACTAACTACAGACCCGTAGGTGTGTGGTAAACTACTCACGTATCATCGGAGGGGCAGCAAGGATGATGAAGAACCCTCCACGATCATTGCCCCCCTTCGGTAAAGTGCCGAAAAAGGCCTCTAGATTGGATCTCGTGGTTCTGAAACTTGCAGCGGCGAAAAAAGTATTTTGTCGACTCCCCTAGGGTTTTTGGTATTTTAGAGTATTTATAGAGGTGGAGGTAGGTCAAGAAGCTTCATGTGGGCCCCACTACTCATCAGGGCGCGCTAGAGGCCCCTGGCGCCCCCCGGTGCCTAGTGGGCCCCACAGGCCTCCTCTCGTCTGCTCTAGAAGCTTTCAGGGTCTGTTATCACCAGGAAAAATATCTCAAAAATGTTTCGTGGCAATTGTACTTTGTGGTATTGATATTCTGCAAAGTAAAAAAACAAGCAAAAAACAGCAACTGGCACTAGGCACTAGGTTAATAGGTTAGTCCCAAAAGGATATGAAATTGCTATTAAATGTGTATAAAACATCCAAGAATGATATTTTAATAGCATGGGCAATAAGAAACTACAGATACATTCAAGACGTATCAGGCTCTGGCAACTTCGGAGGCAGCCCAACAGCGATGCGGGTGGCGCACGCAGCTTGTCTCACCCGGATCTCCTGCTGGATCTCGTAGCGACGCTCCCGCGTGACAATTGCGTAGTAGGTGATCATGTATCTCTACTCGGGCTAAGAGCATCTACAACCGCAACCTGCAAATTCGGACCCTCAAACTTTCGCGGACGCGCTCGAGCACGTCCACGGGCACTCCTCAAATTCTGTCGTCCACATTCGTTTATGTCATATCCGGTCCCTCGTAGCCATACTAGCATGCAACATAGATCAAAAGAACGTAGATCATCACGCAAACATAGAATCGAACAGAGAAATGCACATTCCGATCACCAAAAGATCACTAATGAATGTCCAAAAGATCGAAAAAGTTCACATAATTCACATAAACGACGGACAAATTTCAACTACATGACTAAAAACTTGAAATTGAAGACGAAGATGGCGGATGTCGGTGTCAAAACCGGCGGATCTCGGGTAGGGGGTCCCGAACTGTGCGTCTAGGCGGATGGTAACAGGAGACAAGGGACACGATGGTTTACCCAGGTTCGGGCCCTCTTGATGGAGGTAAAACCCTACGTCCTGCTTGATTGATATTGATGATGTGGGTATTACAAGAGTAGATCTACCACGAGATCAAGGAGGCTAAACCCTAGAAGCTAGCCTATGGTATGATTGTTGTTATTGTTGTTGTTCTACGGACTAAAACCATACGGTTTATATAGACACCGGAGAGGGCTAGGGTTACACAGAGTCGGTTACAATGGTAGGAGATCTACATATCCGTATCGCCAAGCTTGCCTTCCACGCCAAGGAAAGTCCCATCCGGACACGGGACGAAGTCTTCAATCTTGTATCTGCATAGTCTTGGAGTCCGGCCGATGATGATAGTTTGGCTATCCGGACACCCCCTAGTCCGGGACTCCCTCAGTAGCCCCTGAACCAGGCTTCAATGACGACGAGTCCGGCGCGCATATTGTCTTCGACATTGCAAGGCGGGTTCCTCCTCCGAATAATTTATAGAAGATTGTGAACACCAGGATAGTGTCCGGCTCTGCAAAATAAATTCCACATTCCACCGTAGAGAGAATAATATTTACACAAGTTCGATCTGCTGACGTATTTCGTGGCGTGCCGTCACACCGCAACCAAGCCTTTACTTGAATCGTTTATTATACCACCTCAGTGCGTTTAGCGAAGCGGTTTCCTTGGCATGTCTTGTCGAAGCAGAGATCGTGTTCCCCTTATTTCAGGATTCTCATCAATACGGACGTGGGTAACCCAACCGCGCCATTGATTGCGGCGCTTGGGAGAAAAGCGAGTTTTATCAGGCCGGTGGGGACGCATAGTTTCGTCCACCCATATATAAGGGGATACAGATCCACCTTTTTACCTATGCCTTCTTCCTCCTTTGCTTATCCATCTCCGCGCACTCGAGCTCTAGCACCCAAGTTCGCACATCTCACCTCAACCTCCTCCAACTATGTCCGGAGAGGGAGGCAAGTGGATGGCCTCCTCCGTTACGGAGGGGCACATCAAGAAGCTGCGCAGCGCCGACAAGGGGCAGCCCATCCCCACCCCCAGGCCCCATGAGAGAGTAGTATTCCTTCCCCATTTCCTCCGTGGACTGGGCTTCCCACTTCACCCCTTTGTCCGGGGGCTCATGTTCTACTACGGCCTAGATTTCCATGATCTGGCCCCGAATTTCATCCTCAACATCTGGCGTTTGTCGTCGTGTGCGAGGCTTCCTCTGCATCCAGCCCCACTTCGGCTTGTGGCTCAAGACCTTCAATGTCAAGCCGAAGGTTGTGAAGGGCAGCCAAGCAGAGTGCGGAGGCGCCATGGTGGGCAAGATACCCAACATTGCTTGGCTCGAGGGCGCCTTCATGGAAACCATCAAGGGGTGGCAATCGGGGTGGTTCTATATCACCGAGCCGCGTGACCCTAAATGGGCAGCGGCCCCCGAATTCAGATCTGGTATCCCCACACGGCTCACCTCTTGGTAGGAGAGTGGCCTGACTTGGGGCGATTCGGAGGAGCTGACCGGACTCCAAGCCTGCATCCAGAAGCTGGTGAACAAGAAGCTCAAGCTTGTCAACGTAGTCCAGGTCATGCTCATCCGCTGGATTCTCCCGTGCCAACAACGGGCCTTTAAATTGTGGGAGTTCGATCTGGCTCAACACCGAACCTTGAGCGGGCTCTTCGACACTAGGTACGAAGATGCCTCGAAGGTGCTGTTTAAGGGCGCCGAAGCTCCCGCATCCGCTACCGAAGATCGCGGATTCAGCTCGCAGCGCTAGGCTAGCGAGGTAAGCGATTCTACCCTTTATGGGACACTTGATTTTCATAGTTTTACTCTATGCGGGATCTAAACTCCCTCTCCTTTGACAGGACTGGCTGAAGAAGGCCGAGCAGACTAACTGTCCGGCCCCTTTGCCAGAAGACCCAGCGGATGCCCGTTTAACGGGGTTGCTGGTTCCGGCACCCCACGTGGTGCCGGAGAAGAAGGCCAAGAAGGAGGCCACGGGCACTCGAAAGAGTTCCCGTTTTCAGGTGTCCGATGACTCCGAGGCGGACTCCTCCCCCGAGGACGAGGAGGAGAAGAAAAAGGCCTCTCCCCCAGCGGGGGGACGGAAGAAAAGGAGGGCATCCCCAACGAGGGAGGCCGAAGGGTCCAAGAAGGGAAGAACTCTTCCCCCGGACTGTTCCGCCAACGCCGGTGACGACGACGAGGATTGGCCTCCAAGGGCCAAGCCCCTGGCGAGATCGTAAGTATCCGGACTCCCGAATGACTTCATGATTTTTCTTTTTGCCACATGGTGTCTTTCTAACGCCGCATACAACCCTACAGTCCGCCCAAGGACGATCTTCCCGCTTCGTCGAGCGGGTCCTTGGGCACGTCGGATGTGAACAATACTTCACTTCCAACCGCCTCCTCCCCCCGTGACATTGACGACGCCGAGGTGGGATCCCAGAGAGGGACCCACCCGGAGGAGGAGAACCCGGAGGTGCCAGAGGGCGACCTCCCGGACTTCGTGCCGGACTCCGCACCGGAACCTGCGGTGGTTCCGGAGTCCGGCGGGCGGCCCCTTCGTAAGAAGGGCAAGACCATGGCGCCGACGGCCTCCGTCCAACCGGAGGCGCCGGATAACTTACTGGAGGCGCTCAACGGCGCTTCCATCAAGGAGGAACACCGCACTGTCATGAGTGCGGTGATTCAGAAGGTTCAGCTCGCCAAAAGCGGGCTTACCGAAGCCTGCAGCAGCCTTCTATCAGGCTTTGAGGTAAGAATATTAATATATGTCAAATAGTACCGCATAGACAATAGCCCCTGATGCTCGGTTCGGTGTTCGAAAAGAAAAGCCATACTGAGGATCTAAAAAGATATACGCAGGAGTCTTAATAAATATGTCAATATGGGATTGCAGGCTCCGCTGCTGACCTCTGCCGCACTGACTGCGGAGGTCAATGCTTTGAAGCAAAGCCTCGAGCGGTCCAAGAACGAGCTCGGCCGTGCCAAGAAGCAGCTCGAGGACAAGGAAGGTGAGTAACACCTTATTAAAGTTGTACCTTACAAAAAAGGATTTGGTTGCAAGAGAAATGACAAGGATAACGTGGGTACTTCAGGGGCCACGAACAAGGTGGCGACCCTGAAGGAGGCGGTGTCCGCGGCCGAACATAATGTGGCCGTGGAGCGCGCTGGGCGAGAGAAGCAGGAGGCGCGGGTGGTCGAGGTACAGCAAGAGCTCCAGGCTCTCATGGAAAAGCATGAGAGTTTGGAGCGCGACTCGAAGACTCGAGAGTCCAAGCTTGCATCGGCTCTTGAGAGCGCCAAAGCCGGTAAGGCCGAGGCCCACAAGGCCCGTCAGGAGATCGAGGTGTTGAAGAAAATAGCGGCGGGTAAGGCATTTTTCATGCAAAGCAAGCATGTGAATGTGAATTACCTGTTACTTACCCGAATTCGGAGCTCTCCAGGAGCATTCGCAGATCTGCCCCACAGCATGTCCGATGCTGCCACTTTCTACAGGGCCGAGGAGGGGAGCTCGACGGAGAAGGTCTTCTGGTCTCCGTATGCTGAGGCCGGACATCCGGTGCCCCTTAGCGACCAGCTGAACCAGCTGGTCGAGCTCCACAAGGTGGCCGAACAGGCCATGAAGGGCCTCATAGTTCGGTTGTGGCCCAATGAGGCCATGCCTGGGAGCTACTTCGTCCTGGTGCGGCGGCTGGTGGATGCTTGTCCATGGGTTGAGGTCATCAAGCGATCCGCCTGTATTGAAGGTGCCCGTCGGGCCCTTGCCCGTGCTAAGGTGCACTGGGGCAAGATGGATGCTGAGAAGCTTATGACGGACGCGCCACCGCCCGGCAAGGAGTATCGCACGCCCGAGATGTATTACAAGAGTGTCCTGAAGGGTGCCCGCACTATTGTGGTGAGTGCTCAAATAATGTAATATTTGAGTAGACTCGCATTTTGTTATCCTGTGCGCTGAAAACTTTGTTCATATGCGCTAAGCAACGCTTGTTGATTTAAAATATTACCTTCTGTGCGGCTGTTTATCAAATCTGAGAGATGGCAAGTCGTCGGCTTCAGCCCCCATGCCGCGAGTGCTGGGGTGTTTGGGATAAATTTGAGTACTCTTGTTCCCATATTTGGGTCCATCTAGGGAGGCGCTCAACACAACGAACTAGGCAACCAGACTTATAATGCTTGAACACTCTCACTTAGCCATAGAATTCTATAATTTTAAATTTCAGTGAAGCCCCTAGTGTTCGGAAGGCCGAGTTCGGGGCGCTATCCACGCCTGGGCCAGACAAAGCCGGTTCCTCGCTCTAAGCGGCATAAGTCTTTAGGGACTCGAAAAAACCTCTCGAACAGCGACCGGCTCTTGCCTCATCATGACGATCAGTTTTAGCTTTCTCCACTGAGGCGCTCGCCCAGCTCAACCGGGGCGCAATCGCAGTGGTTCTCCCAGTGCTACCTTAGCCGATAGAACGGAACGTAAGGTACCAAAACATGGGAGTCGGGCAAACCCAACTATTGACCCAAGACATGATTCGGAGCCGATGCATATAATGCTATAAGTTCGGGGTGCCGCACTTGTGAAAGTGTTCGGACTTATCACACCATAATGTGGGGAACTTAAGCCCCTGGTGTATTTAGCCATACCAAAGTGTACGGATGCGGCATGTCATAAATGAACATATGTATAAGAAAGGAGCAAAAAGGTGCTGCATTGTTTATTCAAAAAATACTGCCATGAATGCAGGACGATACAAATAGTGCGATAAGCAAGGGATGGGACTATTAAACATGTCCCCCTCCAGGGGTAGGCTGCGGAATGGTGTATAGAATAGATTTAGTGCTCGTAATGGAGACCACCTGGATATTCGTCGTAGCCTTTCATCTTCCCTGGCTGTTGCATCGTGAGTTCGGCCGGTCTACTGCCGGACAGGGCTTCTAGTGAACGGAGTTCTGTGGGTAAGGAAGAAAAAGTAAAAAAAAGGAATGACACACTTGGGAGCCCCTGATGTGGTTGAGCCGCATTCTGGGCCTGTCGTGGTCGTGCCCCTTCCCCTATGCCCATGGTATCTCCAGAGCGTAATGATGTACGCGAAGGATCAGTCTTGTGATCTTGCGAGGGCTGGGGTTGGGGCCACATTGCTACGTGTGCTCGGAATGTGCCAGGTGGTCTTGTTTTAGGTTACTCCGGGCGCGTTTAGCCATGTCCGATCGCTTAACGAACGGACTCGAGAATTGCCTTAAGAGGTTGCATTGTACTTCTGCCGCGAGAGCCGCTGTATGTTCCTCCGTTTGGAGGGAGCGTTCGGTATTTCTGTTGACCGTGATGACTCCTCGAGGGCCTGGCATCTTGAGCTTGAGGTATGCGTAGTGCGGCATCGCGTTGAACTTTGCAAATGCGGTTCGTCCGAGCAGAGCATGATAGCCACTTCGGAACGGAACTATGTCGAAGATTAACTCCTCGCTTCAGAAGTTATCCGGGGATCCGAAGACCACTTCCAGTGTAACTGAGCCCGTACAATTGGCCTCTACACCTGGTATGACGCCTTTGAAGGTCATCTTTGTTGGTTTAATCCTTGAGGGGTCTATGCCCATCTTGCGCACTGTGTCCTGATAAAGCAGGTTCAGGCTGCTGCCGCCGTCCATCAGGACTCTGGTGAGGTGAAATCCATCGACGATTGGGTCTAAAACCAATGCAGCGAATCCACCATGGCGGATGCTGGTGGGGTGGTCCCTTCGATCAAAAGTGACCGGGCAGGAGGACCATGGGTTGAACTTCGGGGCGACTGGCTCCATCGCGTATACGTCCCTGAGTGCACGCTTCCGCTCCCTCTTGGGTATGTGGGTTCCGTATATCATATTCACCGTCCGCACTTGTGGGGGGAAACCCTTCTGTCCTTTAATGTTTGGCGGTCGGGTCTCTTCTTCGTAATCGCTATGCAGCCCCTTGCCATTGTTTTCGGTGATTAGCTTGCCTTCCTGCTTGAATACCCAACAGTCCCTGTTGGTGTGGTTGGCTGGCTTTTCGGGGGTGTCGTGTATCGGGCACGAGCGATCGAGTATTCGGTCCAAATTGGACGGACCCGTAGTAGTTCTTTTGAGTGGCTTTTTCCGCTGATCGGGTTTGGAGCCTCTGAATCCGGCATTGACTGTCGTATCCTCATTATTGTCACCGTTAATGCGGCATTTGTTCTTGTTGCGATGCGACCTGCCATTGCGGTCCTTTGTATCCGGACTGCCAGAATTTTTGCTGAGGTTGTTGCTGCGGGCTAGCCAACTGTCCTCTCCCGCATAGAAGCGGGTCATGAGTGATGTGAGGGCTGCCATGGATTTCGGCTTTTCCTGTCCCAGGTGCCGGGCAAGCCACTCGTCGCGGATGTTATGTTTGAAGGCCGCGAGGGCCTCCGCATCCGGACAGTCGATGATTTGATTTTTCTTAGTTAAGAACCGTGTCCAGAATTGTCTGGCTGATTCATCTGGCTGCTGAATTATGTGGCTTAGGTCGTCAGCGTCTGGTGGTCGCACATACGTGCCCTGGAAGTTATCCAGGAATGCGGCTTCCAGGTCCTCCCAACACCCAATTGATTCTTCTGGCAAGCTGTTGCCAATGCCGAGCTGGTCCTTTAAGCTTGAGTGGGAGGTATTTGATGGCGTGAAGATCGTCATCGCGGGCCATGTGGATATGAAGGAGATAGTCTTTGATCCAAACCGCGGGGTCTATTGTGCCATCGTAGGATTCAATATTCACGGGTTTAAACCCTTCGGGGATTTGATGATCCATTACTTCATCTGTGAAGCATAGTGGGTGTGCGGCGCCTCTGTATTGGGCTATATCACGACGGAGCTCCAACGAGCTTTGTCTACTATGTTCGGCCCGGCCGGACTTACTATGTCCGGCGCGACGATTGTCGTCACGTATCATGGGGCGCCCACGCGATCCGTAGATCGATCTTGATTGTCTTGCCTTATCCTCCAATATATCTCGCAAGTCCGGAGCGTTCCCCTGTGGCCTTGCGCTTTTCGAGCGATGCCGGGGTACGGTTCTAGTGGAGGGCTTAGAGGCCTCTCTGTCGCGGCCACGAGGTGGCCGGTCAGCCGTGTTGTGCTCTGGTGATGCAGGTTTATATGCCTCCTCCTCTAATCGGGGGAGCAACTTGCGTTTGGGGTAGCTTTTGGAGGGGCGTTCGAGCTCATGCTCTTCGGCCGCAAGGACTTCAGTCCATCTGTCGGCTAGCAGATCCTGATCAGCTCTAAGCTGTTGCTGCTTTTTCTTGAGGCTGTTTGCCGTGGCCATAAGCCTGCATTTAAAACGCTCTTGTTCGATGGGATCCTCAGGCACGACAAATTCGTCGTCGTCGAGGCTTGCCTCATCTCCGGAGGAAGGCATGTAATTATCATCCTTGACCTCTTCGTCTGCCGCTCTCTCATGAGGGCTGGCATCTCCGTCCTCCTGCGCTGAATCTTGCTGGAGGGGGTTGTCTTCGGCACTGTCTGGGGTATTATTATCTCCGGTGCCGGAATCGCCATTCTTGCTGTGGCGGGATTTAGAGCGGCGCCGCTGACGCCGGCGCTTGGGCTGTTTCTTGGAGGGGTCTTCCTCCGCTGTTCCTTCGCCATTCCCATCCTTTGGGATATCCACCATGTATATGTCGTATGACGAGGTGGCTTTCCAGTGCCCAGTAGGCGCTGGTTCTTGGTCGTCTTCGGCATCGTCGTCCATACCGTCGATGTCTTCGGAGTCGAAGTCTAGCATGTCGGTTAGATCGTCGACAGCGGCTACTAAGTGGGTGGTGGGTGGGTCTTGAATTTCTTCGTCGTCCACATCCCAACCGTCCTGACCGCAGTCCGGCCAGGGCTCTCCTGATAACGAGAGATACTTTAGCGAACTCAGGATGTCGCCGAAGGGTGAGTGCTGAAAGATGTCCGCAGCGGTGAACTCCATAATCAGCGCCCAATCGGATTCGATTGGAGGGGGCGCGGGAGGTCCGGAGTCCGGCAAGGAGTCCGGCACCTTGGAGTCACGAGCTTCAGAAGGGACAAAGTCAGTATTCGGCTCTATCGCCGTAGAGGTTGCAGCCTCCGAGGCGGTGTCTAACCACCCGTCCTCGATCTGCACAGCCGGCTCCGGATCGAGGGTCGGAGCGGACTCGTGTGCGGCCTCCAGGGCACTGTCCGGCAGCAGAGCTAAATCATGCCCATCGTGACAGTGCGGCGTGCTCGGCTGTGGCTCGAATCCATTGAAGATCAAGTCTCCGCGGACGTCAGCCGTGAAGTTAAGACTTCCAAATCTGACCTGACGGCCAGGGGCGTAGCTTTCGATCTGCTCCAGATGGCCAAACGAATTGGCCCGCAGTGCAAAGCCGCCGAATAGGAAGATCTGTCCGGGGAGAAAAGTCTCACCCTGGACCGCGTCGTTGTTGATGCTCGAAGGAGCCATCGAGCCTATCAGTGACGACACAGAGGAACTCTCAATGAAAGCACCAATGTCGGTGTCAAAACCGGCGGATCTCGGGTAGGGGGTCCCGAACTGTGCGTCTAGGCGGATGGTAACAGGAGACAAGGAACACGATGTTTTACCCAGGTTGGGGCCCTCTTGATGGAGGTAAAACCCTACGTCCTGCTTGATTGATATTGATGATGTGGGTATTACAAGAGTAGATCTACCACGAGATCAAGGAGGCTAAACCCTAGAAGCTAGCCTATGGTATGATTGTTGTTATTGTTGTTGTTCTACGGACTAAAACCATCCGGTTTATATAGACACCGGAGAGGGCTAGGGTTACACAGAGTCGGTTACAATGGTAGGAGATCTACATATCTGTATCGCCAAGCTTGCCTTCCACGCCAAGGAAAGTCCCATCCGGACACGGGACGAAGTCTTCAATCTTGTATCTGCATAGTCTTGGAGTCCGGCCGATGATGATAGTTCGGCTATCCAGACACCCCCTAGTCCGGGACTCCCTTAGCGGAGATTCACCACTTCCTCGCCGACCCTTTATCCTTCCGGTCGCCAGCACAGCTGTAGGCGTCGGCGGCTGGTGGCGGACCGTCTGAGTCGTCGGGCGAGGAGTCGTCGTCGGAGGTGTCAGAAAGAATAATGAGCCCTTTTAGCCGCTGAACCGCCCTGTCCTGCTGCCGCTTGAGCTTCGCGAGCCGAGCCGCCTCCGCCGCAGCCTCCGCCGCCTCGCGCTCGGACTGCTCAATGGCAATCCGGAGTGCCTTGGATGCATTTTTTCGGTGGAGCCGCCGCACATCCGTCTCCGTGCTTGTAAGCGACCGGCGGTAGACCCATTCAAGGAGCTGTGCGTCCTGGTCGGGCTTCGCCTGCATCTGCGACGGCGGTGGCGGTGCACGAACTGCTCTGCCTCCCTCCTCTCCCTTTCCCGCTGCAGCTCGCAACAAGCGGTGCACGCCTCTAATTCCGGCATGCGCGTCCAGGCCGGCGGGGCGGGCACAAGCACCCATTGCTGCCCACGTGGGGGAGCAGCAGCCGACGAGGGCGGGGGACGGCGTAGGGGAGGCACGGATTGCGCAGGCCGCCTGTCAGGGTTGCACACGGGCCGGAAGGGGCCGGCGCCTACGGGGAAGCTGCTTCTCCGGTGAGGCTGCAAATCCGGAGCTGCCCTCAGTCTCCACCTTAGATCGCTCCAAGGCGAGGCGGAGGGCAGGCTCATAGTCCGGATCCAGCTCGAAGTCGGAGCGGCTGTCGAAGGTCTGCATTGCGCCGAATTCGTTCGAAATCGGTGCAGGGAGAGGAGAGGACAGAGCAAGAGCGGAGAGTGAGTGAGCTAGGATTTCTGAGCGATGTGCCGGATGGGTTTTTTGTGGGACAACCATGGAGTCGGTGGTGAGCCGGGCTTGTTAGGCCAACGCGGCCGGGCGTGCCCGGGCCACCGCATATTCATCCTATATTTTGGGCTAGATATGAGGGTGCCGGTCAGCCCGGACATCTGAGGCCCGTTTGAGGCGTCCGTCTGGGTCAAAAATTCATAACCGATCGGTGATCGGGCGGACGGGTCAGACGTTTAAGGCCGGTTTGAGGCGCCGGCTGTAGATACTCTAACAACGGGATGGTCTTGTACCACTACCCGGCCTTGGCAAGAGGGCGATCCAGGGCAGGGGTGTAGGGTACTTGTCGTGTCGGAGATGCTCTCACAGAAACACTTTGCTGAAGGAGATTGATAGATGGTCCTTCTGTTTTCCAGAATGAACTTTATCTGAAGCAGGGGCGGAGCTACGGGGGGGCGAGCGGGGGCCACGCCCCCCCCCCCCCCCCCCCCCCAACGGATGCATCGTACCAAAAGCTACGGCAGCTAGATTAGCCCACAACCGAGTAAAATTGGCTAATTGCCCCCCCCCCCCCCCCCCCTAATCAGTCCGTTCAAAGCTGGAAGCCCACAACCTTTGAAAGTTCAAGCCCATGTAATTGTTGGTCAGCCCACATTAGGAAAAACAAATGACCAGGTGTGCTAGCAGTTGACGAGGCCACCCACGATCGAGGGTATCCTCAATTGGTTGTTTAGGCGCCGACGCACACACGCTCGCTTCGCGTAGCCGCCGGGAAGATCGACGAGGGGATCTGTACAAACGGATCAGCGCCGGCGCATATGGAGAATAATCCTCTGATGAGTCTCTCCTTGATTCCTTTCTTGATGAACTGATCCACATCTAGAGCGCTCCAGGAGACCAAGACTTTTTTGCTTTAGATGGAATTAATTTAGGGATGCATTGATTCTATCATCTTAGTTTCAAATTTAACCATTACGAAAAGACACCACGACTCAAGCCAGATCTAAGGATCGACTCATGTCTAGGCTATCTGGCAAGTTATTATTATTATTATTATTAGATTTGCACAAACTGTTAGATGCTACTCCCTCCGTCTGAAAATACTTATCATCAAAATGAATAAAAAGAGATGTATCTAAAACTAAAATACATCTAGATACATCTTCTTTTATCCGTTTTGATGACAAGTATTTCCGGACGGACTGAGTAATTTGCATAACAAGCTAAAATCTGAAGCGCACCATAGAAGATTTTCGACTTTATTCTATGTGTTTCAGGTGTAAGAGCCACGAGCCAAATTCAAACTAATGAAAAAACAACAACATTTTTCTAATTGAAAATACATATTATCTTATGCTCCTCTTAGTATGGTCATTGTCAAAAAAAAATCTTCATTGTCTTCGTCACCCCCTATGGTCAAATCCTGACTCCGCCCCTGATCTGAATGAGATGTAGAGGCAAAGTATGACTAAACGCGAAAGTTCAGAAGCCCCCGCAGCGGCGAATAATCATCAGTCCGCGTAATATGAGGCTATTTTGTTTCTTAAAGGACGATGTAGTTACTGATCATCGGGGGGAGGCAGACACTGACAGACAAAGCCGGTGGCGATCAATGGGACTGCGACGCTGGTCTCTCTCGCCCAATTCAGAAATAAATTGGAGCAGGCCCCGACGGAGCAATCCGTGCCCGTCACAACACAACGCAGGCCATGTTCATGTACGTACGAAGCACCCGTCCCATCACATGAACCATCAAACCAACTTCGGCAGCTTAATCAATTCGGCCTTGAAAGAGTCCATTCCATTCCATTGCATAGTATATATATATTATATACTACAGTATTATATTACAGTTGTGTGGGGTGTGGCTGTTGACGACGACGACGATAGTTGGCCAAGCTGGTCCAATCAAACAAATTAATCATAAGTACACTTTATCATTAATTAATTAATTACCAGGGAGAAAAGAGAGAAAAAACGAAGAAGAAGAAGAAGAAAATGAAAATGATACAGCTGTATGTATTTATAGTTCTTGGAAAGGATTTGCCAGAGTTGCTCTGCCATGTCCCGTCCTCCTCCTACTAGGGCTGGCATCTGCTCTTGCATGCAGGGTAATCGTTATTGCAACCTTTCTCACGGGCCATTGATCGCCTCCTCTCTTCCTCCTCCTCCTGTGCACCGTTGCTGCTGACTGGTGATCGCTGTAGTTGAAGTAGTAGTAGCAGTAGTAGGGTTGTACATGTGGTGAGGTAGAGAGGGAGAGGCAGAGAGGCAGAGGC
Organism: Triticum aestivum; assembly: GCF_018294505.1. NCBI lineage: Eukaryota > Viridiplantae > Streptophyta > Magnoliopsida > Poales > Poaceae > Triticum > Triticum aestivum. Next base: position 692,970,099 of record NC_057803.1, read on the forward strand.
TAGTCCTGGGCGGCGCTCCGCCAGATGGCCTCGAGCTCGGCGGCGAAGAGCTTCTCCTGGCCGACGACGATGGTGATGTGGTCCTTGTTGTCGTAGACGGTGACGCGGGCGCGGGGCACCCTGGCGCCGACGGCGAGGGTGCACTCCACGGGGAGCAGCTCGTCGTCGCGGCCGTGGAAGAGCGCCACCTTGCAGCTGAGCTGGCCGGCGACCACGTCCAGGTAGGCGCCCATCTTGCTGGCGCTGAGGCACATGATGTTGTGCAGGGTGTGCCACGCCGCGTTGTGGGTGTGGCACATGAACGCCTCGATCAGGAACGTCCGCATCCTGCAACCCATCCATACATCAACACACACACGCACAGTACAGTCAGTTAGCGCCCGGCATTCACTCGCTCAGACCATATATGGATCGTGCATGTGCCGGCGAGCAACGGTACAGCGCTGCCACTAATGGAAAGCGAGAAGAAAAATCTTTGCTTTGCCCCGTGCTCGCATCGCCTGCCATGGTGCCGTTCTGGTTGCAGCGTATGTGATACAACCATAAGTAGAACCCGTTACTGCTGCACTCACTCCGTCCACTTGTAGCTTTGCCTTCCTGCTGGACCATGCACGTATGGCCCTATCATGCGTGTGTACTTGCGCAATCCAGTAATAAAAATTGCGACTTGGAGCCAAACTTAACTCCCTAGATCTCAGTCAGTCATGCATGCATGCATGCATGCATATGGGTGAGACGCTCATTCATTGCCCCTACACTGTCCTCCACTGACCTAGCTTTCAGGTTACCTTCAGTACAGTGCAGTGGTATAGCACGCGCCAGCAGAGGAGGGAGTATGTATTATTTGCCCTGGCTCAGCAGTTATTGGTGAATTGCAAAGCTAGGCAAGTGGGTCATGAGGCCGGCCATGTGACCAGTTCGTCCTAGCTGGCTAGTCGCCGGCCAAATATACGTATGATCATACGTACAAGACTTTGAGACTCACACACACCATCTTTTATAACGTACAGTATGCACAAGTGCATGATGAGACAATGAGAGGTACATCTTTCTTCGAAAAACAGTGAGAGGTATACATGAGGATAGCATGCAAGCTGTGCAGAGCCATGAATACCTTGTACTGGTATTGTACACAGGCTTGATTAATTTGGGCGTACGTAGCAGCAAGCAAGCATGCATGCGGTGTCCATGTAGCCACTAGCTAGGCTAAATAAGGGAAAGGAGGAGGAGGCCTTTCGTGTGCCAAGACATGCGGTTTGGTCGTGTTAGGTCCGCCCATCGACCGATCGGTCGACCGCACGACTCCACAACCGAAGCAATTCAAGGCAGACACCATATGTCTACGTACCACTAGCACCAGCAGCTAGCTAGCTAGCTAGCTGGGCACTCACCGTCGTCGACACGACACGTCCCCCGCCCCGCGCACATGCACAGCTACACAACATGCCCCCCCAGCCCGTCACGTACGTGGCCACGCACCGAATCAACCATGAACTTACTTCACTTCACTTTAGCACCCGCACTCCACTACATACTCTTTGCGAGCAAAACGAGACGGCAAAAACGAATTAGATATACTCCCTCTGTTCGGAAATACTTTTCGAAGAAATGGATGTACCTAAACGTATTTTAATTTTAGATACATTCATTTTTCTTCATTTCTCCAACGAGAATTTTCGGACGGAGGGAGTATATGGGAGTATTATGGTATATCACATTAGACTTGGCCGGCGCATCAGCTTCTGTGAGAGAGAACGACGCTCTTTTCTCGTTACTCACATTAGATTAGATTAGAATAGAGTGATCAAGCATATATTCTTCTTCTTCTTCTTTTTGGCGTGTGGGAAAACGAGGCATATACTGTTTCCGTGAAGCAGCTGACCAGCTGTTTTTCTCAACCAGAAAACACGAGGAGGGCAGAGGGTGTAACTGGGAGGACAGAACAGTAGCAAAAGAGGATCAAGCGACGGTGGGTGAGTGTACCGGCCGAAGACTTTTTCCGCGGCCCGTCTTGTTCCGTGGCGCGTAAGTGCGGGTCATGGCGCGCGGGGCCCGGCGGGCTGCCGTTTATGGCCGGGTGGTGAGCCACCGCCAACCTAGGCGCCGGCTGCGCGCCCGCGCGAGCGCTCACCTACGTGCACGACTGCCGCGCCCGAGCCAAAAATGCATGCACGCATCCATCCATCCTCCACACGACCACACGTACTACCACGCTCCCACCCACCCACCCACACCAGGCCACCACGTACCACTCCTGCTGCCGCTACTGTACCCAGCGTCGCGCACGGAGAAAACGCATGGTGATCATCAGGGTGCTAATGAATTCCGGCCGGACGAACGAACGCTACGGCATGCACCTACTGTTGCTACCGAACAACATTTGCGGGCGATCATTTAAGGGAAGATACCGCGCGGCGGCGACAGCGACCGCCTTGGCCCGCCGTCTCCGTCGCCGTCGTCCCCTCGCATAGCCTGTCTGCTTCATCATTTTTAAAGACAAATTCTGGACGTCCCTGCAGCAGAAGGGGGTATAGTGTACGTACGAATGCAGAAAAAAAGGGCGTGGGATGAGAGGGAGACTCGTGGCGCCATGAATGGGGTCGACAGCTGTGGCTCATCCGCCAGTCTCGCGCGAATTCAATGCCGCAGCAATGCGGTTTCTTTCAAAGCAAATTGTTTTCACTTCAAAATTACTTATCGGCGTGTGTGTGTGTGGGTGTTCCCTGTGCGCACGGCGACCGTTTGGGCGTGGGGCACGTCTATCTAGTTCTAGTGCAGTTACTTATCGTGACTGGGTTGTCACGGGACCGGCCGAGGAACATGCAGGCCAGGACAGGCAGGTCAGGTGGTTGGGAAATATGTATATAGAGTGTGTGTTGCCACTGGGAAAAGAAGAGTAGGAAAATATGCTATGCTACACGAGCGTTGTTGTTTATATAGTAAAGTAAAGTTAAAATAATAAGATAATATATGCGGTTGGCTCACCTGTTTCTGGTGAGGATCCTGAAGAGCCTGTTCCAGACCCGGTGGTGCCTGCAGATGGTGAGGCAGATGGTCCGGCTCACGTGCTCGTACCAGCACGCCATCGACGCCCCGAACGCGATCGGCGGCCACACCCGCCGCGGCGCCACCCGCCGCATCACGTACTGCGTCGCCGCCCCCGCCTCCTCCGCCGGCACCGGGAAATACGGCTGCACCACCATCCATCACACAGACAAAAACCATTACTACCATACACTTTTGTTCGTGTAAAAACGGACACGGTTGATGGAATTTTTACTACTACTACAAAATGCGCAGAGTTTGTTAGCGCGGGTGATTCGCATGCCGAGTGACTTCAATTGTTACGTGATCGCAGGCCACTCGAGTATTATGGCAGTCCACTAATGGAAGTTGGTCGGCAGGGCCGGAGGGGGAGACGGAGTTCGGCGATTAAATGCATGGCAAAGTTCATGCACTTCGTATGCGCAGAACCAACAGCTAGCTAGGCTGGTGGTGGACACGGCACCGGCACTGCCACTGGCATCGGCACGCATAGTGGCTGGGAAACGTAGACGTACCGGGGCGAGCAGCGTGAGGGACTTGACGGCGCCGGGGTACTTGACGGCGAGCGCGAGGGCGAGGACGGAGCCGAGGGAGTGCGCGACGACGTGGAAGGTCTTGAGGCGGTAGCGCTGGAGCACGGAGCGCTCGATCATCTCCAGGTGCTCCCGCAGCGTGTACAGCGAGTCCGCCGGCTTGGGGCTCCGCCCGAACCCCAGCAGGTCCACGGCGAACATCCGGTACCGCCCGCGCGCCGCCGGGCTGAACGCCGGGAACACCGTCTCCGTCCAGAACACCGAGGAGGAGATGAAGCCGTGGATGAAGATGACCGCCTCCTGCTCGCCGGCCCCGGCCCCCGGAGGCGGCGGGGCCTGCACGTGCACGTAGAGGTGGGAGGCGCGCGAGCCGGTGCTCCACGAGTGGCACATCTTGCAGTCGCAGTCGGACCAGCAGGGCGCCTGCCGCGGCGGGCGCGGCGCCCGGTCGATCTTGCCGCGGATGAGCTCCGCGATGGCCGGGCTCACGGTCAGCGCCGGCGCGATGGGGCCTGGCTTCCGCGTGGCGTCCGAGAGGAGAGACGCGCGCACGTAGAGCGTGTCCGACACGTCCTCCAGCTGCATCTTGTTGGCCGACGACGACGACAGCCGCACCACCTTCGGCCCCGCCGCCCCAGCCGCCGCCCGCGGGGCCACGAACGACAGCGCCCCCTTCGCGCCCGTTGCTACGCCGCCGCCTCCGCCGTCCTCGCGCGCCGCGGCCGAGCAGTAGCAGGGCTTCCACTCGGCCTCCACGGCGTAGTCCACCACCTTGTACACGAGGCAGAGCACCATGTCCAGCACGTCGAGGAAGGAGAACACCACGAAGCTCACCACGCAGTTGAGCGCGCGCCCCGCCGCCAGCAGCAGCGCGACGAGCGACACCCTGCACTCCCCGGCCCTGCCCCCGGCCGCCGCGCCCATGGCCGCCGCCTTCTCCTGCCACACGCACGTGGCAATGTGCATTGCCGCCCGGCCGCTCCTCGTCGACCGCCCTCACGTCCCGGTGCGTGCGTGCGTGGGCGCGCGCGCCGGCCGCTGGGGAAGAAGCTGGCACTGGCAGGCGGGGTGGGTGCGCTACCGGGAGTAGCTGACTGTGGCTGGAGCAGAGGAGTGAGACGGGCGAGGCTTTTGTAAGAGCGAACAGGCAGCGCGCCTACGGAAAAACAAACCGCATTTAAGCGCGGTGGGAGCGAAGCGGAGGCGGCCGGTTCTCCTCTACACTTTGTATTTTTTTGTGGGCGTTTGGGCAAAGGGTGTGGTGGGGTTAAATAGAGTGTGGGGTTGCATTGGGCAAGCTCGCGAGCAACACCAACGCGTGTCGCCGGTGATCACTGATTACACCGACGAAAGCTACGGGTCATTTCCATCCCGGCCGTGCATTCAATCGAGTTTCATGGGGAGGGCTCACTTACAGTTACGGGTCATGTGTGTATATGCTCCATGCTTTGGGTTAACTCGCATTTATTAGCTCATGGCTTAGCCGTCCGGGAGCGACGAACGGTTCAAACTTTGCTTGTGGGATGGAAAGCATAGAGGAGAATGCCACTGTTTGGGTAAGATTTTAGCATAACGACATTTGTCATATCATAGGAGGAAAGTTTGCGTGTATTTGCACTCTCTCTGTTATTTTTAAAATAAGAGAGAACTATACTTATTAAGACATAGGTTTAAATAAGTAATTTATTTTATGCATAAAAAATAAATTATTAATTTTGTCACATAACTCACTATGAAACGGTAACAACAATGAACTGCGGGCTAAACATTCCGAATCTCTAAAGCCGCGGGGAAGGGAATGTAACAGCGGGCGACGATGTCGCGAAAGATTATTATTTGTAAGAAAGAATGAGATGAAGGAGCTTAATGGTTTACAACTGCAATATTTATTTAATTAATTATAAATTTCATGATTTTAAAATTATATTTGAACTCATTCGTCCTTATAGTGTTGCGATAAAGTTTACTTTATTATTATTTCATTTGATATTGTAACAATTTAATTTTTTTAAGATGGGGTGGCAAATGCTAAGAAGTTGATTTCGACCGCAAAAAATATAAAAACCAAGAAAACATAAATAGTGAATGTTTATATCACACCACATGTGTAAATCAATCTATATTTATCATATTAAACTTTTTTACTTATCACTAAATTATTCATTATATATGCACTCACATTTTCAATAATATTTTCAGTCTAACTACTTCAATGACATACCTATGCATATACGTTAAGTTTCATATTTATCATTCAATTCTAGTGCTAATCATCAAAAATATTTTTCTCTTGATATTTTTCAAATATGGTTTGAGATATATTATGTTAAGATAAAATTAAATTTAAATTTAAGACAAATAAAATTATGGCACCACTCAACATATATCCATCAGTGTCTTTATTTTTATGGTATCTATCTATAGTTTCTTAAATACCCACAAAACTTGATAAAGATCTTTAGAGTGCATTAATAAAATAAGTAATATGGTGTATGGTTCTAGAGTGTAATAGTATCCGCTATCTAGTATAGGTAACTCAATCGTGAATTCAAAAGTGTGCGTGATGTCATCAAATAATATCTTCAAACCACATTTCTAATCATCAAATTTGTCCGCAAGATTGCAAGATGCTTACTGTACAGAGCAGAACACATAAAAATGGTAAATCATCAAACATTCAAACAACTTGTACACATCGAATTAATTTCTCAAAACAAGGTTTTTAGTTTCGACTCTAGTTTTTCCCGGCAGGGGCTAGAAACTAGAAAATCCAGTTTCCGAAAAAACTCAGGAGTCCCAGATTTTTATCGGCCAAATTTTATAGCATCAAAATTATTACATTTAACCCATTTTATACAACAAGTGCTTTCTGTTCTAGTGGGTAGTAATAAGAGTAGTAACCATCAGGAGGTCACGAGTGTTGACACAAGATTTTGGCACGGTCAAGAAATTATTTAAGATGGCCTCAAATGGAGAAGTGATCTTACATGAAAGAGTTCCGTAGTGTTGATATGAACATCTTTGAAGTTTGGGTCATCGCCGTCCGATTTCATCTCGAAGGCGGAAACTATGCTCAAAGTACTAAGATCTTATATTCAGAGTACAGTTTGGCCGATTAAGCCCCAAGACGACATTAAATGGAAAAATGATCTACATGAATTGTCTTCGTCTCGTCGAAACGATTGATTTTGATATAAAAATCGTTCAAATCCGAATTTGTATGCAAAAGTTAGAGCAATCGGAGTGCAGCCTTGTCACAAGGCGAGATGTGGCGCGCCCCACCACACACATGTCTGATGGGTAGCGCGAGGGAATAGCCTGTTTTGCGCGACCAATTTGACCCTCAAGATGACCTCTGATCAAAATAACGTTCAACATGAAAGTTGTTCGTCTCGTCGAAACGGTCAAGATTGCTTTTGGGCTCGTATCCATCCGAGATCGTTTACCACCACAAAAAAGACCCGCAAGGTGTAGCCAGTTTAAACCGAACAATTTTGGAAAGTTTGGACAAAACACAATCCGAATTTGACTAGGATTTTGGACATGAATCCAAGCCTTTTCCTTTCACGGGAAGTCCAGCTGCCTCTTATATATCTAAGGGGTCACGGCCGATTGAACAACACACAATTGAACAATCAATCTACCACTTTTTATCGTTTTATCTTTTCTCCTTAACCCTAGTTCTTCTTCTTCCTCGTTCTTCGTTTGTTCTTTTTGTTGCAGGGCGACGAACCTCGAGGCCCTAGGGGTGATCAGGTCGACCTAGGGCAGCCTATAGCCGTCGCGCGCCCTGACGGGGTCCCTCCCGGGCGTGTGGGGTTTCGGGTCCTCAAAAGCACCCGCCGGATTGTCTTGCGTACCGCGCTTTCGGCGGGTCTCCTTCGACGTGAGCTGCGGTGCACCACCCCCGGCATCGAGGATACACGGTGACGTGTTCGTGTGCGAACAACGAGCTTGGCTTGAGGGCACCGCACCATGACCAACAGTATTTTTACTGAGCTTGAATAACGCAAGAAACTGAAGTTTAAAAGATTTTGAGTCGATCCAGCGACGCCCACATGATAGGTCGCGAACCTTACCACTAGCCAAAATAATTGGTTGCTGTAATTTATTTATATCAGCCTATTTGACCATTATTAAATAATTTGAACACAAAAACTTCTAAATTTCCGTGTCCAATATTGTTGAGGGTCACCAAAATTTTCCAGTGACCAGTTGGTTACCAGAAACTATGACCTATAAAAGTCCCGACACAACAACCCAATGCCCCGATCAACCCCAGGTTCCTATTCGTATGGAGCTTCGATAATTTAAGGATGTGAGGACACATTGTCTTGTCCTAAGTCAAAACTGTTTACTAGCTTGTTAATCAAAAATGGTTATGTTTCCAAACCATAGACATGTGTTGTCATTTGATGAACGGGATCACATCATCAGGAGAATGATGTGATGGACTTGACCCAACTGATAGCTTAGCATAATGATCGTTACAGTTTCATTGCTACTGCTTTCTTCATGACTTATACATGTTACTCAGACTATGAGATTATGCAACTCCCGAATACCGGAGGAACACCTTGTGTGCTATCAAACGTCACAACATAACTGGTGATTATAAAGATGATCGACAGGTGTCTCCGAAGGTGTTTGTTGGGTTGGCATAGATCGAGATTAGGATTTGTCACTCCGTGTTTCGGAGAGGTATCTCTGGGCCCTCTCGGCAATGCTCATCACTATAAGCCTTGCAGGCAATGTGACTAATGAGTTAGTTGCGGGATGAAGTATTACGAAACGAGTAAAGAGACTTGCTGGTAACGAGATTGAACTAGGTATGATGATACCGATGATCGAATCTCGGGCAAGTAACATAACGATGACAAAGGGAACAACGTATGTTGTTATGCAGTTTGACCGATAAAGATCTTCGTAGAATATGTAGGAACCAATATGAGCATCCAGGTTCCGCTATTGGTTATTGACCGGAGACGTGTCTCGGTCATGTCTATATAGTTCTTGAACTCGTAGGGTCCGCACGCTTAACATTCGATGACGATTGATATTATGAGTTTATGTGATTTGATGTACCGAAGGTTGTTTGGGGTCCCGGATGAGATCACGGACATGACGAGAAGTCTCAAAATGGTTGATACATAAAGATTGATATATTGGACCATGTTGTTCGGACACCGGAAGTGTTCCGGATAGTTTCCGATAAAACCGGAGTGCCGGAGGGTTACCGGACCCCCCCCCACGAAGTAATGGGCCTTAGCGGGCCTATAGGGGAGAGAGAGGGGGCCACAACAGGAGGTGGCGCCCCCCCAAGGGGAGTCCGAATAGGACAAGGGGCGTGGGGCGTGGCCCCTCTTTTCCTCTCCCTCTCCTTCCTTCTCCTCCTAGTTAGACTAGGAAAGGGGGGAACCCACTCCTACTTGGAGTAGGACCCCCCCACCTTGGGCGCGCCCCTTGTGGCCGGTCGCCCCCCCTCTCCTCCTTTATATACGAGGGAGGGGGGCACCCCATAGACACACAAGTTGATCTTTAGCAGTGTGTGGTGCCCCCTCCATAGTTTTCCACCTCGATCATATTGTCGTAGTGCTTAGGTGAAGCCTTGCGCCGGTAACTTCATCATCACCGTCACCACGCCGTCGTGCTGACAGAACTCCCCCTCGGCCTCAGCTGGATCTAGAGTTCGAGAGACGTCACCGAGCTGAACGTGTGCAGATCGCGGAGGTGCCGTGCGTTCGGTACTTGATCGGTTGGATCGCGAAGACGTTCGACTACATCAACCGCGTTACTTAATGCTTCCTCTTTCGGTCTACGAGGGTACATGGACACACTCTCCCCTCTCATTGCTATGCATCACCTAGATAGATCTATCGTGATCGTAGGTAAATTTTTGAAATTACTGCGTTCCCCAACCGTGGCATCCGAGCCAGGTTTATGCATAGATGTTATATGCATGAGTAGAACACAAAGAGTTGTGCGTGATAATAGTCATACTGCTTACCACCAACGTCTTACTTTGATTCGGCGGTATTGTTGGATGAAGCGGCCCGGACCGACATTACATGACCGCGTTCATGAGAATGGTTCTACCAACGTGCTTTTGCACATAGATGGCTGGCGGGTGTCTGTTTCTCCAACTTTAGTTTAATCGAGTTTGACTACGGCCGGTCCTTGTTGAAGGTTAAAACAGCACACTTGACAAAAAATCGTTGTGGTTTTGATGCATAGGTAAGAACGGTTCTTGCTAGAATCCTATAGCGGCCATGTAAAACTTGCAACAACTAAGTAGAGGACGTCTAACTTCTTTTTGCAGGGCTTGTTGTGATGTGATATGGTCAAGGCATGATGTGATATGGTCTAAGACATGATGTGTTGTATGAGATGATCATGTTTTGTTAAAGTTACGGCAACTGGCAGGAGCCTTATGGTTGTCTATTTATTGCATGAGATGCAAGCGCCATATAATTGCTTTACTTTATCGCTATGCGATAGCAATAGTTGCAAAAGAAATAGTTGGCGAGACGACCATGTGATGACACGTTGATAAAGATCAAGATGATGGAGATCATGGTGTAATGCCGGTGACGATGGAGATCATGATGGTACTTTGGAGATGGAGATCAAAGGCACAAGATGATGATGGCCATATCATGTCACATATTTTGATTGCATGTGATGTTTATCTTTTATATTCTTATTTTGCTTAGTTCGGCGGTAGCATTATAAGATGATCCCTTACAAAAATTTCAAGGTATAAGTGTTCTCCTGGAGTATGCACCGTTGCGACAATTCTTCGTGGCGAGATACCACGTGATGATCGGGTATGATAAGCTCTACGTTCACATACAATGGGTGCAAGCCAGTTTTGCACACGCAGAATACTCGGGTTAATCTTGATGAGTCTAGCATATGCAGATATGGTCTTGGAACACTGGAGACCGAAAGATCGAGCGCTCTGTTGGAAAAGGCAGTGCCTAGGATGCGCTTAGGCACGCCTAGGCACTAGGCAATGACCCTACTTCCTCGCCTAGGGCATAAGAAGAAGTCTAGGCAGAGCAAGTAAGAAATTGTCTACCCAAGCGAGAAATCATGCCATATTGCACTAATATGCCAAAAGGGCCATATTCAAATCATAGTAGCTGGTCGTTAACATGCTTATACGCCCTAAATTAATAAAATACACATATAATAACCACATATACACCCTAATAGTAAAAATTACATAATCGCCTAGGCTGCGCCTAGGGCGCTTAACCACCGCTTATGCACTAGGCAAAGGCCAACCGCCTCGCTTACGCCTACCGCTTTTTCCAACCTTGGTCGAGCGTGAATCATATAGTAGATATGATCAACATAGTGATGTTCACCATTGAAAACTACTCCATCTCACGTGATGATCGGACAAGGTTTAGTTGATATGGATCACGTGATCATTTAGATGACTAGAGGGATGTCTATCTAAGTGGGAGTTCTTAAGTAATATGATTAATTGAACTTTAATTTATCATGAACTTAGTCCTGATAGTATTTTGCAAATTATGTTGTAGATCAATAGCTCGCGTTGTAGCTTCCCTATGTTTTTTATATGTTCCTAGAGAAAACTAAGTTGAAAGATGATGGTAGCAATGATGCGGACTGGGTCCATGATCTGAGGTTTATCCTCATTGTTGCACAGAAGAATTATGTCCTTGATGCACCACTAGCTGACAGACCTATTGCAGGAGCAGATGCAGACATTATGAACGTTTGGTTAGCTCAATATGATGACTACTTGATAGTTTAGTGTACCATGCTTTACGGCTTAGAATCGGGACTTCAAAGACGTTTGAACGTCATGGAATATATGAGATGTTCCAGGAGTTGAAGTTAATATTTCAAGCAAATACCCGAGTTGAGAGATATGAAGTCTCCAACAAGTTCTATAGCTAAAAGATGGAGGAGAATAGCTCAAGCAGTGAGCATGTGCTCAGATTGTCTGGGTACTACAATCGCTTGAATCAAGTGGAAGTTAATCTTCCAGATAAGAAAGTGATTGACAGAGTTCTCTAGTCACCATCACCAAGTTACTGAAACTTCGTGATGAACTATAATATGCAAGGGATGACGAAATAAATTCCTGAGCTCTTCGTGATGCTGAAAATCGACGAAGGTAGAAATCAAGAAAGAGCATCGTGGTTATGTCAATGGTGTTGACCCGATGCTAATGGCATTGCACACCCTCAGTTTTTGCATTTTTACAATCAATGGGCTGCCCTCTAGCGTGGGGTGTGTTCCTTGACAAAAACATATGTTGTCCATGGCATTTCTGTCTCAAAATGGGAATGGGCCGACCTGGACCTCGCCTTGGATGTTGCCCCATGGCCCCAAGGTTAATATGTGAGGCCATGTGTCCGTCCATTTCATCAAAAAATGTGGTTTCATTGATCCGTTGGGTACATGATGCTGACCCAAAATCCAATGAATTTAGATTTACAGCTCTGTTTACACAGTCCAGTAAAATGACAAGATTTATTCTTTCCTCATATGTAACCTTGGATAAATAATTAGTCCCGGTTGTATCCATGTGATCGATCTATACTCTCTAGGTCCAGCTAGATTGTGTTTTCGGTGGGATGTGTGTTATGCCATCGGAAGGGTGTGTGTGAGTCGTAGCTTGAGAGATAAAACGAGGGACAGAGAGAGATAATCGCTACAGATACTAAGCTCCCATGAAATGGGGGCCTCTGGTGCATCAGGGGTGTTTAAGGCGGTACGTGGGCCTTGTTTTGGGTATGGTCAGTTGTAATCATATAATAGATAGCCTAAATTATTTGTTACCATTTTTAGATCAGAAGGTGTAGCTATTATCTCTGAACTTCTTTTCTTACTTACAAAATAAAGACATGAAGCTATTTCTCCCGATATAGGCTGTACGAAAGTAAGGCTATCATGATATTAGGCATTCATGCCTTGCTGTTAAACAGTGGCATACATATGGCCTGAATTTTTTGTGTTAGTCCAATAAAGGATTCCTTTTCTCTTTCTGTAAAACTGCATACAAATGCCTTAAACTTTGTGTTGTCATTGATGTAAGTCATAGATCTTATCATTTTATAACAGTAAGATTGTTTCACGGTTTTATGTCGACAAAGTTTATTTACTTCCATTTTGTGAACTTAATGCAAGTTTGTGGTTCAAAAAGAATGATGGATCATCAACGTACCATTTCGTGAATATAAATTTGTTATAATAATGTGTGTTTTCTATATTTTTCTTATACTCTTAGTCCTTCATGGATCTAATGCTGCTCCAATATAGAAATCACAAACTTGGATAGTACATATCCTTACCTTTTCTTCTATTCTGAAGATTCTATTGGAAATGTCGTTCTTTCAATCAATTATTAAGCATTCTGATTAGCCAGTGCACTGATGTGCTACTAATTTTCATGTATGATATTATATATGTATAGAAGAAAATTCTCATCACCCATACCTTTATGTTTCCTATTCCGGCCATGTTTTAGTTGGAGATTCATATTTCCTTTCCATAAAATTTCTCCTATAAATATGAATCCCCCGTCTTATAATACTTGGTGTTTTCGGCGACTTCAGTACCCCCCATGTCACATTCTTTGTAGGTGCTTGCTTTGATGGGTTAATGATGAAAAAATATGGCATCTTTAAGTAGCTCTGCTCCTGCTTCATTTCCCCTTCTCCGAATGAGCCTTCACCTACCTTTTGCCACTAACCATTCTGTTATTTGCATCGAACATGTCATCGGCTCTGGTGTGAATACCAAGTGCAGATGTTCTATGTGCCAAAAATTTTCTTTTGTCCTTAGCATTGTAGTGATGCATTGTATCCAACCTGTGTTAAGTACTTGAATATACTAAATCCTTTTCACAGATATGTTTACTATAATATTCTTTCATAAAATCTACACATGCATGCATGAGGTGGAACTACGTCATGCTATACTTTATGGTTACCTCCTATTAAGTTATTGCAATAGACCTTCACATTGCAATAACTTAATAGGAGGTAACTAAGCACATTTGAATATTTTTGTTCTGCTTTGTTTGCAGCAGGTAACTAAGCACATTTTGTACCAGAGGTAACTACAGGTTAAGCACTGTTGAAATCCTATTCTGGTAGAGAAAGAAGTTTGAGTGTATATCCATGGACTCCGGGGAGAATAAAACTTTCTGCGGATGGTTGCAACATTTGGTAAGGATTTCTCCAAATTCTCCAATTACATTTAGCACAAGACGAAAGTTGTCTGTGTTAGTTCTATTACAAACAATAAAAATGAGACAGTTCTCGGTAAAGTAAGAAACTTCTAATCTTTGGCAGGAACATTAACCCACCAGCAATAACCCAGGAAAAGGGTATGGAAAGAAGAGGAATCCTGAGCGAAATGATGCATCCCTTTATATGTTTGATGACTTGATTATCCAAATAGAACAAAAAAATCTATGCCAAGTCTACAATGTGTACTTCTCATAGGTCGGGTGACAGTTTGATGCCAAAGAATCTTCAAACAGGTTCTATGGTAGATTATCTTGTACCAATTGACATCTCTTAGCAAAGCTGCACATTGAGCCACTCTTCCTTTCTTTTTGTTGTTACATCAGTCCGGTCTGCTGATGCTTTTTTAATAGTCTTTGATAAGGAAGAGATATTCCGATAACATGCTTAGAGGTGAATACTAAATTTCTTTTCTGGACAAGTTCTCTAGGTGTATACAAGGGTCGTCTTGGAAATAGTTTTTGTTTTTTAGATGTTATGAACATAGGCATTATAATGAATATGATTAGTTTCAACAAATTTATACAACTTAGAGGTGCCTTTTGGTCAATTATTGTTAATATCATCGGCCATTTGATTGAAGATAAAGAAGAGTTATCAAGCCAGTCCTGCAACAAAAGCTTAGGAGTGTATATAACAAAATTGGCATATAAAAAAAGTTTAGGTGAGAAGAATATCTTGATGATAGTAGTAAGATTGTCCTTGTGCATGTCCTCCATTTTGGTATTTTGCCCATCAAATAAATGATGGATTGATTGATTTATGGCAATATGCGATCATTGTCTTACAATCTCCTATGTGCTACATAAGAGAATGAACACAAAACATATTGAATGCTTAGCTATTGTTTTTCCTTTGTAGGATACCATTTTTTTATTTGAAGATGACTCATATTATTTCATGGTAACATATGGTTGAAGCTTCTCTTTTGGGATGGCATGCAGGATTCATGGATTGTTAGAGCTTCGGAGAGTTGTCAGAAATAATAGTTTTGCAATATATTTCTTCATGATCCTAAGAATGGTTAATATGTTGCGAGAGGGAAGTAGAGTTTGGTAAATACTACCATAATCCAAGGGAATTTCCTGTAGTATCATGTTTTATATGCGATTTTTCTTCTTCTGAAAAAGGCACATTGGAAGCTTAATATATGATGCATTGTTCAATAAATTAGATGGAATGCCTATACAACGACAAAAAAAAAACGGCGCGGCAAAGCGCGCGTGTCCCTCTAGCTGGTATGAGGGTCGGTAGGCATGTGAGTTGTAAAAATCCGTCGGGTTGACCCGTCTGGTCCATCAGGTCGCATGGTGCCGACTCCACTGATTGATTATATCATTTAAGGCCAACCCACTTGGCCCATTGGCCTCGACTTTTTGGGCCAGGACACTAACCCAGCGTCCTGACCCGGCCCATTCCATCCTTGATTTTCATCAACAGTTCTTGTGCTTCTGCAAGGCATCTCTTTCTCTAGCTCTCGCACGGCTACCATCGCGAGCGACAGAATACCATGTTGTTTTTACAACGAAATGGGCACATGTTTACCAAGCGATATTGTCCCCACGGGTCTCGGCGAGGATCAACATGAAGCATCTAGCGAAGTGACAACATCGTATTATAGACGATAAGTCCATCTATATACTATCCAAAATTTGAATGATTCTATATTGTTTTTGATTTTTTTTCTCTCTTAATGAAATCGATAGTGCACCTGCCTTGTAAGCCAAAAACAAAATACTATCCAAAATTCAAAGGGTACTAAATCTCTACTCCTATAAAAGATTAAGTTGGTGATGATGGTATGTCTGACATCCGTCATTTCCGATCATTAGACCTGCATCTAACGACTGAGGTAAGTTGTGGCCTTTTTGCAACAATACCCCACTTCTCTGCTTCAATTTACAGAAAACCCCTCGGTATCTCGAAACCAACCACATTCCTCCCTTACCTCATCAAAACAGCCCAAGGCATGTATTTTGAGTGAAACATAGTATATTTTGAGTGATACATGTATCTCAAAACTAGACTGTTTTCTTTCAAACTTGTGAATATGTATTGTTTTTCTTTGGATTCGTTGCAACGCACGGGCACATTGCTAGTATACGCGCCGAATAAATCACATTTTTCTTCATTAATTCGACTTTAACTTCGGTGTAAATGGTATCTTCAGTATAGATTGCACCAAGGTTTGTCAGCAAAACGACCTTGCAAATTGTCCGTTGTCGTCTCTGCGCTCCTTGTGTGTGTCTCGTACTCTCCTTTGTGTTGCAAGTTGACAGGGGGCGCGTGTGCATCGACGCCGCTGCTGAGCACACGGAGGACGCTAGTGGCAACGGCTGTGGGGCGTACGTGCATGGCCTATTATTTTTCTAGTTGCATTACCACAACTTCAGTACATTAGGACATGTTTCATGTTGATCCTCGCCGAGGCCTACGGGGAAGATATCGCCCTCCATCTATATACTATTTAAAATTCGAATGATTCTAAATATACGCGTCGACCAAATCACAGTTAGAAATATACTCCCTCTAGTCCTTTTTAGTTTGCATATAAGTTTTGTCTGAAGTCAATGTATCTTTACTATGACCAAGGTTATAGAAAAAGAATCAACATTCACAATGCCAAATCAATATTGTTAGATTCATTGTGAAATGTGGTTTCATAGTACATATATTTGGTATCGTAGATGTTGGTATTTTTTAATGTAAATTTGGTCAAACTTTGCACGGATTGACTTCACACAAATCTAATACGCAGAGTAAAAATGACCGGAGTGAGTACAACCTAGGGTCGCAGCAAGTTCAGCATTAGTTAAACTCTAACTTGCGTATAAATGGAATCTTCAGTATAGATTGCACCAAGGTTTTTCAGCAAAACGACCTGCAAATTGTCCGTTGTCGTCTCGGTGCTCCTTGTGTGTGTCTCATACTCTCCTTTTGCGTTGCAAGTTGGGAGGGCGCGCGTGTGCATCGACGCCGCCGCTGAGCACATCGACGACGTTTGTAGTAAAAGGGCCCGGGCGTACGTGCATGGCCACGTGTGCGTGTGCCGCCCGTTTGGCGAGCGTACGCGCGCCGGCTCGCTCGGCGCCAAACGAGAGCGCCCGGTGCGTCTTCCTCCCGCACACGCTCGACGGCCGGGCGTGGCACGCACGCAAGCGCCTCCCGGTGTGTCATTGGCCGAACCACCACAGCTACAAGCCTAGAAAAGGCTCGGCTCCGTACGCGCGCGCCCGCAACATGCCAACGGCGGTGTCCTCCTTGTGTACGGTGGTTCACTGGTGGAAAAACAGGCTTCCGTCCAGCCCCATAAGTCGCGAAGCTGTAGGAACCGCGACTAATGGGACCTTTAGTCGCGGTTCTGGAGGTGAACCGCGACCAAAGGCCTGGGCCCAGGGCGCTCGGTGGCCAGCTGGCGCACGTGAGGGTCTTTAGTCGCGGTTGGCGAGGACAACCGCGACTAAAGGCCTTCGGGCACCTTTAGTCACGGTTTGCCAGGCCAACCGCAACTAAAGCCCCTCCCCTATATATACCCATCCAGCAGCCAACACTTAGCCATTTGGAGCCATTCTCTTCACAAGTGGGTGTAGGTTTGCTTTTGGTTCCTCTTATGCACATAAGGTGTTTGATGAAATGCCCCAAGAGCATGAAACAAACATGACATGAAGTGTTGGAGCCACACTCCTCGATCGCGGTTAGCAACTTGATGAACCTTTGATGTGTCATTGATAAAATATGCATGTGTGCAGTTCATTGTTTAATTTATATTGTTTGTAGCTAGTTAGTTTAACAAATGCATGATGGTTAATTATATATTTTATATTATAATAATGCAGATGAATCGGCAATGGATGTACGGTAACCGACTCTCCGGCGAGTTCACTACGGGTTTGAAAGATTTCCTCGTAGTGGCTAATGCGAACAAGCAGGGGGGTTTTGTTATCTGTCCATGTGTTATCTGTAAGAATCAGAAGGGTTACTCTTCCTCAAGAGATGTTCACATGCATCTGCTTCGGCACGGTTTCATGCCAAGCTATAATTGTTGGACCAAGCATGGAGAAAGAGGGGTTATAATGGAAGAAGATGAAGAAGGGGATGATTTCATCGATGAAAGCTATCTTGCTCATTTCGGTGATACTTTCATGGAGGATGCTGAAGGTGAAGGGGAAGGTGAAGAAGAGGCACGTGATGATCCCGTTGATGATCTTGGTCGGACCATTGCTGATGCACGGAGACGCTGCGAAACTGAAAAGGAGAGGGAGAATTTGGATCGCATGTTAGAGGATCACAGAAAGGCGTTGTACCCCGGATGCGATGATGGTCTGAAAAAGCTGGGCTGCACACTGGATTTGCTGAAATGGAAGGCAGAGGCAGGTGTAGCTGACTCGGCATTTGAAAACTTGCTGAAAATGTTGAAGAATATGTTTCCAAAGGATAACGAGTTGCCCGCCAGTACGTACGAAGCAAAGAAGGTTGTCTGCCCTCTAGGTTTAGAGGTTCTGAAGATACATGCATGCATCAACGACTGCATCCTCTACCGCGGTGAATACGAGAATTTGAATGAATGCCCGGTATGCACTGCATTGCGTTATAAGATCAGAGGCGATGACCCTGGTGACGATGTTGAGGGCCAGAAACCCAGGAAGAGGGTTCCCGCCAAGGTGATGTGGTATGCTCCTATAATACCACGGTTGAAACGTCTGTTCAGGAACAAAGAGCATGCCAAGTTGTTGCGATGGCACAAAGAGGACCGTAAGTCGGACGGGGAGTTGAGACACACCGCAGATGGAACGCAATGGAGAAAGATCGACAGATGGTTCAAAGATTTTGCAGCTGACGCAAGGAACATAAGATTTGCTCTAAGTACGGATGGCATGAATCCTTTTGGCGAGCAGAGCTCCAGCCATAGCACCTGGCCCGTGACTCTATGCATCTACAACCTTCCTCCTTGGTTGTGCATGAAGCGGAAGTTCATTATGATGCCAGTGCTCATCCAAGGTCCGAAGCAACCCGGCAACGACATCGATGTGTACCTAAGGCCATTAGTTGATGAACTTTTACAGCTGTGGGGTGGTGTCCGTGTGTGGGATGAGCACAAACAAGAGGAATTTGACCTACGAGCGTTGCTTTTCGTAACCATCAACGATTGGCCTGCTCTTAGTAACCTTTCGGGACTGTCAAATAAGGGATACAATGCATGCACGCACTGCTTACATGAGACTGAAAGTGTACATTTGCCAAATTGTAAGAAGAACGTGTACCTTGGGCATCGTCGATTTCTTCCGAAAATTCATCCAGTAAGAAAGAAAGGGCAAGCATTACAACGGCAAGGCAGATCACCGGCCGAAGCCTGCGGAACGCACTGGTGCTGAGGTATTTGATATGGTCAAGGATTTGAAAGTCATCTTTGGAAAGGGTCCTGGCGGACAATCAGTTCCGAAGGGAGCTGACGGGCACGCAGCCATGTGGAAGAAGAAATCTATATTCTGGGAGCTAGAATATTGGAAAGTCCTAGATGTCCGCTCTGCAATCGACGTGATGCACGTTACGAAGAATATTTGCGTGAACCTCCTAAGCTTCTTGGGCGTGTATGGGAAGACAAATGATACAAAGGAAGCACGGCAGGACCAGCAACGTTTGAAAGACCCTGATGACCGGCATCCGGAATGGTTTCAAGGTCGTGCCAGCTACGCTCTGACCAAAGAAGAGAAGGTCATCTTTTTTGAATGCCTGAGCAGTATGAAGGTCCCGTCTGGATTCTCGTCCAATATAAAGGGAATAATAAACATGGCGGAGAAAAAGTTCCAAAACCTGAAGTCTCACGACTGCCACGTGATTATGACGCAATTGCTTCCGATTGCTTTGAGGGGGCTCCTGCCGGAAAATGTTCGAGTAGCCATTGTGAAGCTATGTGCATTCCTCAATGCAATCTCTCAGAAGGTAATCAATCCAGAAGTTCTACCACGGTTACAGAACGATGTGATCCAATGTCTTGTCAGTTTCGAGTTGGTGTTCCCGCCATCCTTCTTCAATATTATGACGCACCTCCTGGTTCACCTAGTCGAAGAGATTTTCGTTCTCGGTCCTGTATTTCTACACAATATGTTCCCCTTCGAGAGGTTCATGGGAGTATTAAAGAAATATGTTCGTAACCGTGCTAGGCCAGAAGGAAGCATCGCCAAGGGCTATGGAAATGAGGAGGTAATTGAGTTTTGTGTTGACTTTGTTCCTGACCTTAAGCCGATTGGTCTTCCTCGATCGCGGCACGAGGGGAGACTAAGTGGAAAAGGCACGATCGGAAGGAAATCAACGATATGTATGGACGGCCATTCTCTGACTGAAGCACACCACACTGTACTGACCAATTCCAGCTTGGTGGCTCCGTACTTTGAGAAACACAAGAATATTTTACGCTCGGACAACCCGGGGAAGCCTGAATCCTGGATTAGGAAGGCCCACATGGAGACTTTCGGCAGTTGGTTGAGAAAACATTTAATGAATGACAATGATGTTGTAGATCAGCTGTACATGTTGGCCAAGACACCATCTTCGACTATAACGACTTTCCAAGGGTACGAGATAAATGGGAATACATTTTACACGATCGCCCAAGATAAAAAGAGCACCAACCAAAACAGTGGTGTCCGCTTTGATGCAGCAACCGAGAATGGGCAAAAGGTCACATATTATGGTTACATAGAGGAGATATGGGAACTTGACTATGGACCCTCCTTTAAGGTCCCTTTGTTCCGGTGCAAATGGTTCAAGCTAACAGGAGGTGGGGTAAAGGTGGACCAGCAATACGGAATGACAATGGTGGATTTCAACAATCTTGGTTACCTTGACGAACCATTCGTCCTAGCGAAAGATGTCGCTCAGGTTTTCTATGTGAAGGACATGAGTAGCAAACCGAGGAAACGGAAAGATAAGAAAACGATCAGTACATCATGCGATGATCCAAAGCGCCACATTGTTCTTTCAGGGAAAAGAAACATCGTGGGAGTGGAAGGACAAGACAGACATGTCAGAAGATTATAATATGTTTGCTGAAATTCCGCCCTTCAAAGTGAACACCGACCCAAGCATTAAGTTAAATGATGAGGATGCTCCATGGATACGGCACAATCGTAAGCAAGCAGGGACACAAGGGAAGAAATGATGTGTAATAATTTATTGTACCAAACTTTGTTGAATGGATCATGTGAATTATATTACCCGTGATGTGTTTGGTGTCCATTTTCGAATGATACATGAAATTTGGAAGTGCTGTAGTCCATGACGCTCTGCAGAGTCCGGCCGTACCACCATAGCCGACGACCGGCCTCTGGTATATTATTTTGAATTGAATTAGTTTTATTTTTCTTAATTTTTTGATATATTATTTGTATTTTTAGAATTTTGAATTGAATTAGTTTTATTTTTCTGAATTTTTTGATATATTATTTGTATTTTTAGAATTTTGAATTGAATTAGTTTTATTTTTCTGAATTTTTTGATATATTATTTGTATTTTTAACATTTTGAATTGAATTAGTTTTATTTTTCTTAATTTTTTGATATATTATTTGTATTTTTAGAATTTTGAATTGAATTAGTTTTATTTTTCTGAATTTTTTGATATATTATTTGTATTTTTAGAATTTTGAATTGAATTAGTTTTATTTTTCTGAATTTTTTGATGTATTATTTGTATTTTTAACATTTTGAATTGAATTAGTTTTATTTTTCTTAATTTTTTGATATATTATTTGTATTTTTAGAATTTTGAATTGAATTAGTTTTTTTTCTGAATTTTTGATATAATATTTGTGTTTTTAAGATTTTGAAAAAGAAAAAGTATTTGGAAAATACCTTTAGTCGCGGTTGGCCTGCCCAACCGCGACTAAAGGTGGTTGCGCGCGGGAACGAAAAACCCGCCAAAAAAGTCCTTTAGTCGCGGGTCGCCTCCCCAACCGCGACTAAAGGTTACCCTTAGTCGCGGGTCGCCTCCCCAATCCGCGGACTAAAGGTTACCCTTTAGTCTCGGGTCGCCTCCCAAACCGCGACTAAAAGGCCCTTGAAGTCGCGGGCTGTCGCCTGCCCCAAGCCGCCGACTAAAGGGGGGGGGCTTATAAATCAACCGCCCGACCCGTCGCCTCCATTTCTCTCCGGCTCCGTTCTCTTGCCCTCGCCCGTCGACGGGCCCGCGCGTCGAACCTCGCCCCCAGACCCGCCGCGCCGTCGCGCCGCGCCCTCTGACGCCGCCCGCCGTCGCCCGCCGCCCCCTCTCGCCCACGTACGGCCCGCCGCCCCTTTCGCCCTAGTACGCCGCCTGCCGGCCTCCCTCGCCCACCGCGCCGCCTCGCTGCGCCCTCAACGCCGGCCGGCCTCGCTGCGCCCTCAACGCCGGCGGCCGGCCTCGGCCGGCCCTCGCCCAGAGAGAGAGAGAGCAGAGAGAGAGCAGAGAGAGAGAGAGAGCAGAGAGCAGAGAGAAAGAGCGCGCGATGAGAGAGAGCAGAGAGAGAGAGCAGAGAGCAGAGAGAGAGAGAGAGAGAGAGAATTTTTTAACTAGTTAATTAACAAAAAAAGGTAAAATTTGATAATTAACAAAAACGGTAAATAACTTAGTTTAACAAAAACGGTAAATAACTTAAAACTTGATAATTAACAAAAAAACCCGTAAAATTTGATAATTAACAAAAAAAAACGTATATACGGAGAGGGGCGGCGAGGGGGGCGGCGATGCGCGCGGTGTTTTTTTAGGGATCGAGAGGGGACGACGAGGGTTATAAATGTGTTGTCCTCGCCTCCCTCTCCGTGACGCCGTCGTCTGCCGCCCCCGTCTCGCGCTCTACCGCGACACCCTCTCCCACCCCTTCCTCGCCCCCTCCTTTTGCCACCGCCCTTTCGCCACCGCCACCGCCACCGCCCCCCTTCTTCACTTAATTAATTTGTTTTTACTACATGTTTTCAGGACTGATATAATGGCGGACGATAGAGCTGACCCGATTATGGACAACTATGATCCGGACGGTGAAGCACATATGTTCGGCATCATAAACGGCGATATTCTATATGTGCCGACCGGAGAAGAAGAAGATGATATCTCTTCTTATCTGAACCTTGACGGTGAAGATGAAGGGCGCCGTCAGCAAGATGATGCCGAACAAACGTCGATAAACGACGATCTTCAAATGGAAGTAGCAACCACCTCCGGCGCCGAGGTATATATATACATTGAGCCTCTGGTGATACAAACTAACTGATTTGAATAAATATGTGTGTACTAACGCGCGCGACTCTTTCTTATTTTAGCCCTCGGCCGGATCGTCGAAACAATCGAGTACGTCGTCAAAGCGTGGCGCAACCAAGACGATGAAACAAGGAGAAACATGCACCATCGAGGTTGTCGACAGTGCAACCGGCAGGCCGCTGGAGCCCCGCAAGAACGCCACCAAGTTTGTCAGCCAATGCGGAGCCATTGTTAGAGACAACGTCTCGATCACCGTCCAGGAGTGGAATGAGCCAAAGAAGGCACGAATTGATGGTTTCACTTTTGTCGATAAGAGAACAAAAAAAGATTGCTTCAAGAAGCTTATGGAACATTTCGTTCTACCTCCGGAATACAACAAATTCGATGAGGAGGGTAACAAGATTGAGGAAAACAAGGAGAGGAGGAGGCTAGTCAAACAGTTCGCTCTTCATAAGATGGCCGACGCATTCCGGAAATTCAAGCAAAATCTAGCCCATGACTTTGTCAAGCAGAACAAGACTCCGGATTTCAAAGGACAATATGAGAAACTGAAACATGATTGGCCAGAATTTGTGAAGCAAAAGAAATCGGAGCAGTTCATTCAAATATCGAAAAAAATAAGGAAAATGCGGCTAAGAAGGAGTACAATCATGTTATGGGGCCAGGAGGGTATCGCATTTGGGTGCCTAGGTTGGAGAAGATGGAGAACGAGCTGAGGGCGCGAGGAATCCGTCCAGGTACGGAGGGATGGGACCCAAGGGCCAAAAGCTGGTGGTACGGGCATGGGGGAACGCTGAACCCGGAGACAGGGGAGTGTGTTTACCGGGGCAAATTAATTAAACCCACCCAAGCCCTTATTAACGCAATGAGGGATGCTCAACAGGGGAAGATCAAGTTCAACAGAGAGAACGACGCGCTGACAAAAGCCCTCGGGAATCCTGAACACGGAGGACGTGTACGAGGCATGGGGCACATTCCGTGGAAAATAGGGTTCCCCCAGAACGATGACCCGTACGGTTACAGAAGCCGTAAGAGAAAGATGGATCGGGAAGCAGATGTTGTGGCGCGGTTGGCATCGGAAATGGATGTGATGAAGAAAACCATGAGTGTACTAGTAGCCGAAAGAGATGCAGCTCGGGTGCAGCATGAAGATCATCCAGCGGATCTCGGAAGCCAGCAGCGGAGAAGCAGCGTGGCTTCCACGGAGGCCCCACCGGCTGGTGCAGATGCACCGACGATCGAAATTACTGCACCGGAGCCTCTGGTGGTCGAAATTACTGCACCGGAGCCTCTGGTGGTCGAAATTACTTCACCGGAGCCTCCTCGCTACCCCGTGGACGATATAAAGGAGATGAAAGAATGTCATCTGTATTATCCTATCGGGAACATGTCCATGAAGGTAGCCATCGGCAGTGCTTTACCATGTTTACCTGGAGCACTCCACCACAACAACCCCATTCAAGATGGCTATGCTCGTGTCACGGTGGAGGACATAGTCCAAGGGTTTGAGGACCTGGAGATTGACATTGCTACACCTGAAGGGGAGAAAAGACTTGGAGATGTCAAGCGCCATTTCATTCTATGGCAAAAGAAGTTTATCAAGTTTCCAGGCGAGGCGCCAAGGACAACAAGTCCACCCCCCTACGGTGGTGGTGGTGGCGGTGGCGGTGGTGGTGGTGGTGGTGGTGGTGGCGGTTCACCTACACCTCCGTCACGTCAGCCGACGCCGCCCCCCAGTCCACAACGTCCGGCGGGTGATCAGCCGCCGCCCCCCAGTCCTCGTCCGGCGGGTGATCAGACGCCGCCCCCCAATCCACCTCCGGCAAAGAAGCAGAAGCAGTCCTGGATTATTAACCCGGACCCTTATGTACCTAAGACCACAAAGGTACCGGAGCCATCACTGAAGCCTCTCCCCACAAGGCCTTGGGAACGTAGTGCCGAGGAAGTCGACGCGGCCGCGGCTGCTGATTTGGAGAAATGGAAGGCGGACTGCAAGAAGAAAAGAGAGCCCGAGCCCAAGCCAGTATTTTCTGATGAGCAAAAGAAGTGGGCTAAGTCATTTTTGAGCACACCGTCCCAAGCCGCGAAGAATCTGCCTAACGACTATGCACGTGAACTTCGCAGGCAGGCACTCATGTTCAAGGAGAACAAAGAGCGGGAGAAGGCCGAAAGTAAAAAAAGCGGGAAACAAGTTGCCCAGCTCGGGGAACAAAGTAAACAATCGATTGCCCCGCTTATAGTGGAAGCCTTCTGTCCGGATGCCCCCGAGATCATACAAGCTGCGGCAGCACAGGGATTGACTGTAACGAGTGCCAGAGAACAAGCGGCCAACTTAGGTATTACTCTTCGTGAACTGTTAGGCCTTGATGAGGCGCCAGTGAAGGAGGTAGTAATTACATATGTCAAGAATGGGCCTCTCGTCGAGCCTGCGCAGGAAAAGGATCTACCTCCACAAATGAAAGGTCTGCTGAAATGGTACAAGGGTTACATAAAAAATAAAAACGCCAAAGAATATATTTATGCGGAAGTTAGACATGAGCATCACTTCAAACATTACTATGTACAAATTGAACTGAGTGAATTGTTCCAGCTTTTCAATCTGCGCGAGCTCGATAAATCTATCATCAGTTGCTACGTTCTGTAAGTGATTTATTAATTTCTACCCCATCTCGTTCATATTGCCTGCACTATATATATGTCCTAACTATATTGTTGTGTCCGCTATTATACATGCAGAATGAAGATTAAGGAATGCAGAGTAAGGAACATCCATGATGTTGGGTTCATTGACCCACACATCGTTAATGGACATGTGTTGGAGCGTCACCCCGCCGACGTGGAGGCAGACCTGTGGCACTTTCTTACAAAGCAGGAACTCAAAAGTGATATTCTATTTCCTTACCATTTTGAGTGAGTGTTTCTGTCTTGAGCACATTCTCTTTTGTTTACTCCATGCATGGTATGTGGCCGGCTAATCGATGAGTTATGCATGACGTACTGTGCATGTATCGTGTCCGCAGGTTCCACTGGATTCTGCTAGTAATTAAAGTTAACACCTCAGAATGTCTCGTCCACGACTCTGTGAATATGGATCCAAAGCTTTGGGGCGGCATGAGAAGAATGCTGCAGAAGTAATTATTTTCATTCATTTGCGCTCTATATCGATCGGCCTATTTCGTTCATTTCCTAATATCAAGTAACTAATTAATAACTCTCTTGTTCATTTAATTTTCTTTGCCTCGTAGGGTTTGGAGACGGTTCGTAGATACAAAGGTCGGTGAATTCAAAAAAGAGCTAGAATTCAAAATGTTAAAGGCTAAGAATGCTGGGGATATTCAGCCACCGGAGACCAATCTATGTGGATACTATGTCTGTGAGATGATCCGGAGATACACCTCTGAGCGGGTTCCGAGTGATACCAATGCTCAGAGGAATAACCTCCGGTGGATGCTTAGTCCAGAAGCTCGCTTCCGACCACTTCAAGAGGAACTAGCTGGATGGTTCAGCAGGGAAGTCCTCCATCCTAAAGGAGAACACTATTACGAGGACGTAGAACTTTATATGCATTAAATCATGTATGGAAACTTGTTCAAAATTGTATATGGTCATCCGATGATATTGAATATATATTGTATATTCCTCTTGAATTCTTTTTGGTTCTAATTTCAAATTTATTTGAAATTGTACATTCATATGCATGTATGTAGTACCGTAGAATATATGAAACTCCTTCAAAATTAAAATAAAGCACAAAAGAAATAAAACAATACAAATTAAACAGAAAACAGGTTTAGGGGGGGGGGGCTAAAACCCTAAACCTGTGGCGGCCTTTAGTCGCGGTTGGCCAGAAGAACCGCGACTAAAGGTCCTCCGCCCCGACGGCCGCCTGGCGCCCACGTGGACGGGCCTTTAGTCGCGGTTCTTAAGGAGCCGCGACTAAAGGTGGGGGGCTTTAGTCGCGCTTATTTGGTCGCGGTTGCGCAACCGCGACTAATGGCAGTTGCGAACCGCGACCAAAGGCCTTTTTCCACCAGTGGTTGGTCATTTTGGTCTGTATAACCAACGCAACGTACGACTACGTAGCGGCCGACCTAGTGCGTCCACGGGCTAGGCTGCGCTTTCGGTCGATGGTCGCAACGATGCCCGTTCGCGAGACACATGCTAGCCAGCAGGCAACTGCAGCTGGGCGATGCTCACAAGAATAGTGCCCATGTTTTTTTCTTTCTAGAAGGATACCCATATTTCTTCAAGGTGGGGGAATGTGTGTGTTCTTTTTTATTCGA
The DNA here is from genome assembly GCF_018294505.1 of Triticum aestivum. Lineage (NCBI taxonomy): Eukaryota > Viridiplantae > Streptophyta > Magnoliopsida > Poales > Poaceae > Triticum > Triticum aestivum. The sequence continues at coordinate 692,997,487 of NC_057803.1, forward strand.
GAAAAAAAGGTTTTATTCCAGAATTATAGTGTTATAGTCAACAGCAATGACGGAGACAGGGGGACCAGCAGGGGCCTGGCACCCTCTAAGATCACTGATTTGCTGCTAGTTTTCTTCATGATAATACGTGTCTCATTCATATCATAACGAACAAAATACAAGTCAAGTAAGGACCGACATGACAAAATTAAAAAGATAGCAGAACATCTCTGAGCTTGACACCAACGCCCCTCACCTACCTCCGGCACCACCACAGCAGCCACCGAAGAAAAGAATGACGAATCACCACCTCACACGAGATCGATGCGGCTCCATCGTTGATATGCAGCTTTGCGGACCTCCACGGTGGCTCACCAAAAGTGAAGCCCTTGCAGTTGAACGAATCAGACCGAGGCAACACCTCGGGCACACCAGCGAACTCCAGGTCTGGCACCCCACCATGAATAAAATGCCGAAGGAGGAAATCATACATGTAATCCACGAACCACGAGCCCAACACACGCTCCGTCTTCCAGATGTCATCAATGCAGACCACAATCTACATCCGCTCCTGGACTACCTACCAAGCTCCGAGCCGACGCTGGAGCAAACGTCGTCGCAACGGAGGAGCCCGAGGAGACAAGTCCACCACGAGGATGCCGCCGCCGCCACACCATCCTTGCTTGAACAGACTTGTTTCCAAATCCATCCCAACCATAGGAACGATGGCCTAGTCAGGGAAGGATCCCAAGAATCTTTATTAGCGATGTCATCGTTGCCGCCAAAGCAAAGACGATGGACAACCTTAAAACCAAACTACGAGGGAGTAAAAACAATCCACATGCATGGATCCGGCGACCCCCCTCACCACCGACGACCGCGGTCGCCGACGGAGGTGAGCTGTCGAAGAACGGTGTTGGAAGATCGGCCTCCCCTGGCGGTGGCTAGGGTTCCAGCCGCAGAGACGAGAGGAAAACAGCGAGTCGGGCCGTCCACAGAGTGAGTGCTAGTTAGTAGATGAACAATATATAATTTAGATAAAAATACATGTATTAGTATTGTTTGGTCCCTGTTACTCCCCTTGATACTTAATTCCGGGCTCTGCCACTGGTCAAAAGGCAAGAGTTCCTCCATACATGGGGACCCTCTGTGTAACCAGGCAATTGTGGTACGTTCAGAGCGTCTATACACTAGTAGAAAAAAAACCATTCGTCCCGGTTGGTTAGGGCCTTTTGTCCCAGTTCTTGAACCTGGACTAAAGGATCGTTACTAATGCCCTAGACCTTTAGTCCCGGTTCTAACACGAACCGGGACAGATGGGCCTCCACGTGGCCGGTGCGCCGAGCCCAGGCAGGAGGGCCTTTGGTCCCGGTTGGTGGCACCAACCAGGACCAAAAGGCATCCACGCGTCAGCATTTTCAGGGGCTGGGATTTTTTATTTTTTTTTGAAGGGGGGGGGGTTGGGGGTTTTGGGGGGTTAATTTAGGTGTTTCATATATTGTGTTAGCTAGCTAATTAATAGAGAGAAGTGTCCTCTCTTATGTCCGTGCTTGGTGGACGCTACATACTGTACATAGAGAGGCCCTCGACACGCTAGCTAGTAAGAAAATGAAGGAAACCATTAAGTACAGAAGTTCGTCATGCATACCGAGAGAAGTGATCGATCGACCTCTCCTTCTCCGAAAGATTGGTCGAACAACAAGGTTTCGTATTATCTATCCGACCCTACTCGCTACATACATATACAATATGTAAGATCTCTTACAATCCCCTAGCATTTGAAATCAACTTCCACATGGTATTCTCCGGTTTTATTGATGACGTGGTCAAGAAAGAATCTCGCCAATTCCTCTTGAATTGCTTTCATGCGATCTTGTGGTAGGAGTTCATTCCGCATCTGCGACGTATAATTTGAAGAAGGGGGTTAATACATATATATGAATGAAACTCAACAGAAATGATGATGTAATAAAATGAAATTGTGAATATTATTGCTTACGCACTTCATATTGTCTTTTAGAGTAGCCCCGCTTTATTTTTCAAAAGTCCGCCGTTGTAGATGAACTCGCACACGTAGTATCCACAGTAATCATTCCCTTGTTCCTGCCACAAGCACTTTACGAGAAATTGAGTTCAATCAAACTGATAATGAAGCATTATAAATGGCATTGATGAAAGTATAGCTATAGAATCAACGGGAGATGCGCGAAACTAGCTAGCTAGTAGTACTTACTTTCGGGTATGTATATCGCACCTCCTTCGGCAGTCCCGAAGCTTCTGCGGTGAACTATTTCCAAACCCTGCAAGACAAAGAAAATAATAATTATTACTTGAGATATCAGGAAATGAACAAAAAGTTGCCGATATGGTGCGATAATGATCGATTGAACTTACTTGTTGAGCATTTTAGTCATGTCCGCATAGTTTCGGGATCTTTTCGTCTCGAGTCTAAGACGGTTACTAGTCCCCGCTCAAGCTTAATCTCCAGAAGAACATAGTGGAAGCTGCGCATGCATGCATAACTCATCAATTACATTACTATAACCTCGCTCGAGTAATAAGGGAAACCGAATATGCACACGACAGTAACACTCACTCGAAGTTGTAAGGAAAGAGTATTAAATCTTTGTTTTGATTTTTGATCAACGATTGTAGCAAGTTGGCCTCGGCCTCTTCGGCGTTCTTTGTAACCAGAAATTCATCTATGATATTTGTGTTAATGAACCCAATATCATACATTTCTTGTTTTCTGCACTCGACGATCTTCAATCTGCATAATATAGTGAGGATAATTAATTATAAATACATGCAATGAAAGAGCTGAGCTATATATAGAGACTTAATGACAGAAATAGTACTTACAGACAGTAGCAAAAGACCGTTAATTTATCGAGGGCCTTTTGATTGAAGAACTCGAAGAACTCCTCAAATGGAACAGGCAACAGATCAGTTCCAACGAGGTCGTGCTCCTCTTTAATTCTTAGATACAAAGTATTCGTCCCCCCAGACTCTTTGCAGGTTTTCATGTACCAATTATGGAATCTTTGCATCATCGTTGTTAGAGATTTTTCATCTTTGACGAGAGGCTTCCCGTACTCGTATGTGTGTTCGTCCACCTCCAAGAAATCAAAATGTACATCGTCAGGCAGGTAATCTCTAAGATTGCTATAACCGGGCACCGTCCCCGGAGCATTAGCGACGATGTCGCTAGACACATTGAGCGGGGGGCACGATTGCTTTGCTTGTTCGCCGAGCTGGGCAATTTTTTCCCAGCTGCTCGTTCTTTTAACCTTTGATCACTGACAGTACTTCCCGACCGCTCCGCTTCGAGATATGCCTTTTCAGTAATGCGCTCATAGTTGGTTTTCGGTGGAGACTTTGGTGGTTTCCTCAGGGCATCGATAGTGCGCTTTGCTTTCACCGGATCTACCTTCTCCTCCGGAGGTGGATGTCTCTTTCCTTTCAACCCTTCAAAGAAGTCCTTCACTTCGGTCTGCACGATCTTCGCGTTTTCCTCCTCGGTCCACTCGTACGACAACTCCTCTAGAGGCTTGAGAGGTGGACCGTATCTGTATTGCCTCCCGCCTCTGGTTGTACTGCTAGACGCCGGAGTAGACGGAGCGGCTGCGGCCATCTTCTTTCGTGCTTTCTTACGAGGCGGAGGAGAAGTACTATGATGCGCCGGAGCAGCCGGGGCGACGGCGGGTCTCTTCCGCCCTTGCTGGCGAGGCGGAGAAGGAGGAGGCTCCTGGCTGCTCGGGTGCGCCGGCGCGGGAGGAGAAGGAGACGGAGTGCCGCCACGCGCCGGAGAAGGAGGCTGAGTGCCCTGATCGTCACTCGCCGGAGGAGGAGGCGGTGGAGGAGGCGGAGTGCCCTGACTCGCCGGAGGAGGAGGAGGAGGTGGAGGCGTCCAGTTCGGAAGGTTGATGAACTCCTTCCGCCATAGGCATGGAGTCTTCAGAGCAGAACCCAGCCGAGTCTCCCCTTCACCGGTACGGTGGTCAAGCTGGAGGTCCTAAAATCCCTCCGTTATTTCTTCCACCGTCACCCTGGCATATCCTTCTGGAATCGGACGACAGTGAAAAGTTGCGCCGGGTTCAGAAGGTCAAATAGAGCCGACAGCCGCCTTGACTTTTAAGTTCTGCCATTGCGTCATAAGGTGTCAATTTTGAGACTCCATGATAGCATCGACGGGGTAACTAGCAGGAGTCGTCAAGACATGCTCCGGCTGAAGCAGCTCGGTGGAAGCCACACTGCTTCTCCGCTGAGATGGCAGGGCAGCTTTGGGGGAAGCTTTGGCAGTTCGTTCGCTGCGATTTGCTTCTCGTTCCTCTATCGCTTGTACCCTTGCGTGCAGCGCCTGCAGTTCGGTCTGCTGCACTTTCTTCCTCCTCTCCTGGCATTTGTAACCGCCTGCGTCCGGAAACCCAGCCTTCCACAGAACGGAGCCTGGCGTGCCTCGTGTCCGTCCAGGGTGCTCAGGATTCCCGAGGGCCATTGTGAGCTGGTCGTTCTCTCTGTCTGGAACGAACGTCCCTTGCTGCGCTGCATCGATATAGTGTGAAGCCTCTTGACTGGTATTTTCATTTGCTCGTCCGTCCAAAGGCACTTCCCTGATACAGGGTCCAAGGTTCTGCCAGCCCCAAAGAACCAAGTCCGGCAACGGTCTGGCCAGTTCATTGTCTCTGGTTCGATCCCTTTATCAAGCAGATCATTCTCAGCCTTGGCCCACTTAGGCAGGGCTTTGAGGTAGCCACCTGACCCCGTGCGAGGGTGAAGCTTCTTCTTCACAGCATTTTGCTTGTTTGTCGCCCACATCTTCTTACTCTTTTTCGATGTCTTGTGGGCCACAAATGCGGGCCAGTGATCTCTGATCTTCTCATATTTACCGATGAATTCTGGTGTCTCTTCTTTGTCGACAAACCTTTTTAGCTCATTCTTCCACCTCCTGAATAGGTCTGCCATCTTCTTAAGAGCATGAGACTTTATTAATTGCTCTTTAACTGGCTTCTCCGGATCCTCCTCTGGCGGTAGGGTGAAATTTTCCTTCAGCTCAGTCCAAAGATCATCTTTCTGCATATCATTGACATAAGACACCTCAGGGTCTTCGTTCTTAGGCTTATACCATTGGTGGATGCTGATCGGGATCTTGTCCCTAACAAGAACCCCGCACTGAGCATCAAATGCTTCCTTTGTCCGGATGGGTTCAATCGGTTGGCCGTCGCGCGCGATTGCTGTGATCTCAAACCTTTCATCCGAGCGCAACTTTTTCTTCGGGCCTCGTCTCTTTACCGAAGTTGTGCTCGATCCGGAGGGCTTGAAAAAAGAAGAAAGACGAGAGTTAATTAATATGTGTACATATACCAAAATAATGAATGCGTCAATTAGCTAGTCAGCACAGGCTTAACTAATATATATACCTGGCCAGACTCGGTTTGGTCACCGGAGCCGTCATCACGGTCTCCTTCTTGCACCGTCATTGGGTCACCGGAGCCATCATAATCATGTCTTTCCTCCTCCATTCTTTGATCACCGTAGCCTGCTTCGTCTTCACCCTGTTCTTCCAGACCATCATTGTCGTTAAGATACGACAAGATATCATCTCCGGCTAAGATTATGTCCCCCAACACCTCTTCTGCTTCCTCGTCTCGTATGTGCTCCATTGTTTCTGCAAATATTACAACATGGCAATTATTACATAAACATGACAGCAGGTGGATATATTAGTGGGAAACGTAGACCGAGCTTATTCCGGGTTTGGGGTGGCCTCGGCAACGCTTCAAGGGTAGGGGCGCGGCGGGAGGGGTAGGAGACCGACATCGTTTTGTTTCTAGGGTTTGGGTGTCCTCGAGAGTTTTGGTCGAGCGAGAGGGGGTGGCCTCGAGAGAGTTTGTCGGGTAGGGGCGCAACGGGAGGGGGTAGGAGTCCGACATCATTTTTTCTAGGGTTTGGGTGTCCTCGAGAGTTTTGGTACAAGTTATCACAGTCGAGAGGGGGTAATATCGACAACGACGACATAGATACACGGGAAAATATTGTTATCGGGGAGGGGGTATATCGCCCCCTCACGTGTTGAAGTTATTGGGAGGGGGTTATATCGACAACGACGACATACGTACATGGGAAAATAATATTATCGGGGAGGGGGTTATATCGACCCCCCTCGTGTTGAAGTTATCGGGAGGGGTATATCGACGACGACAGACCCGATAAAACATAAGAAAATGAAGAAGAAACAAAAAGAGAAGAAGAAGAAAGGAATAGAGGAGAAGATCGAAGAAAACAAAGAAGAAAATAAAAGGAGAAGAAGAAAGGAATAGAGGAGAAGAAGAAAAAATAGAATAGGAGAAGAAGAAAAAAATAGAATAAATATTCTATTTTTTCTTCTTCTCCTCTATTCCTTTCTTCTTCTCCTCTTCCTTTTCTTCCTCTCCTCTTCTTCTCCTCTTCCTTTTCTTCCTCTCCTCTTCTTCTCCTTTTTTCTCTTCTTATTTTCCTTTTTCCTCTCCTTCTTTTTCTTCTTCTTCCTTCTTCCTAACCAGATATATAAAACTTCTCTAAAAATGTAACTTTTGCATATATAAAACTTTTTCTTCTTCTTCCTTCTTCCTTCTCTTCCTTCTTCCTAAATATATTAAACTTTTCTAAAAATGAAACTAACCTAAAATGTACTAAATCAGAGAACATATATAAATAAAACTTTTCTAAAAATGTAACTTTTGCATATAAACTTTTTCTTCTTCTTCCTTCTTCCTTCTCTTCCTTCTTCCTAAATATATAAAACTTTTCTAAATATATAAATCAAACTTTTGCATATATGAACATATATACACAAAGAACATACAAACATATATACATTTTTATAAAAAAGCAAAATACAAATCATCATATATATGAACAAAAAAATCTGAAAAGAAGGCGTGTATCATATATATACAATACATATACTCACATATATACATATATATATATATATATATATATATATATATATATATATATATATATAATCTGAAAAAAAACAAGCATATAATATATGAAAAAAAACAAGGACATGGGAGGGGCGCCGACCAGACCAAGGTGAGGAGGGGCAGGGGCGCGGGTTCGGCGGCGAGGACGGCGACGGGGCAGGGGGCGCGCGCTCAGGGCAGGGGCGACGGCCGGCGAGGAAGGGGCGGGGCAGGGCGACGGCGACAACGGGGGCGGGCCAGGGCGACGCGCGTCGGGGCAGGGCGGCGAGCGGCGACGGCGTCGGGCGACGGCACGGGCGACGGCGTCAGGGCAGGGCTTGGCGGCGACGGCGTCGGGCAAGGGCATGGGCGACGACGTCGGGGCAGGGCTCGGCGGCGACGGCGACGAGGAGCAGCGTGTGGCGTCGGAGCGAAGAACAAGTGAATTTTGGAGAAACTGCTAAGTGTTTGCTTATATAGAAAAGGCTTTGGTCCCGGTTCGTGGCATCAACTGGGACCAATGGCACCCTTTAGTCCCGGTTGGTGCCACCAACCGGGATCAAATGTCTCTTTTCAGCAGTCCAAAGGGCGGGAAGCGGCGGTCTTTGGTCCCGGTTGGTAGCACCAACTGGGACTAAAGGGTGGGCATTGGTATCGGTTGGTGCCACGAACCGGTACCAATGCACCCCCTTTAGTCCTGGTTGGTGCTATCAACCGGGACCAAAGGCCCCTGTGCTGCCCGCATCGCGGCCAAAGTTTAGACCCACCTCGCTAGCTAAGAGAGCTCGAGAGTGGTTTATAAGCGCTGCTGCGCCCACCCTCTCGAGCTCCTCTCAATTGTAGGCTTTCGGTCCTAACCGTACGCTGTGGGCCTATGGGCCTACTGGGCCTCCTGCGGGCCTGAATCCTGGCCCATGGTAGGGTTTCTAGTCGTATTCAGGCCGTGGGGGCCCGAGTAGGTGGCACTTTTTTTGTTTTTTTGTTTTCTTTGTTGCTTTATTTATTTTATTTTATTTCTACTTACAACAAAATACTTATTGTTACTATTTTTATTTATTTTATTAAAGTTTATTTTTAATTATTTTTCTTTTAGGACACAAAAATTATAAACTTTCTATTAGTGCCATTAGTTTTCAAATTTGACTAGTTAAAATTATTGTGTTTAATATTACTGTGTTTAAAATTCAAAGTTTTTATTCTAGTTTTTTGTTTGTTTTTATGTATTATTTATTTTCTTTTGTTTTTTGCTTTATTTTTTAATTCTATTTGCTTTTAGGTCAGCAAAATTATAACTTTCTGTTAGTGCCATTAGTTTTAGAAAAATTATTTTGTTTTTTTATTTTCTTTGTTGCTTTATTTATTTTGATTTGTTTCTACTTACGACAAAATACTTATTGTTGCTATTTTTATTTATTTTATTAAAGTTTATTTTTAATTATTTTTCTTTTAAGTCACAAAAAATATAAACTTTCTGTTAGTGCCATTAGTTTTCAAATTTGAATAGTTCAAATTTGAATTCTTTGAAATTTGTGTGAGTCACAAGTTTGTGATTAACTTTACTAAAAAAATGAGCATAGATGCGCCTATAGAGAAAATTCAACCTAAATTCATAATAAATTTCTACGAATTTCAGAGAAATTCAGTATGAATTTAGGTCAAATTCCCTGTATAAGGGCATCTATTTTCACTTTGAGAGGAGCTCAACAAGGCAGAGAGGGAGGGGCTTATATACCGGTGTGAGCGCCCTTCGGTTGGCGAGGTGGGACTAAACTCTGACCGCAACGAGAACCAACCCTTTAGTCCCGGTTTGTGGCACAAACCGGGACTAATGGTCATAGGCCAGGGGCGAGGCGCATTGTTCCCGGTTCGTGCGTGGAACCGGGACCAAAAGGTCCAGACGAACCGGGACCAATGGCCCACATGGCTGCCCTCTTGAGTGTCCTTGGTGAGAACATAGTTGACAAGGAGCAATCCGGGATTAATGGTATTACGAGGGCCGAACCATAAGACATTAAAGCATTTCAAATGAACTCTGAAAAAGTTGAAAGTTGGCATGGTATCATAATTTCACCCACATAGCATGTGCTTGTACAAAACAGACAATGGTATCATACTCGTGTGTTACAAAGTTGGCATGGTATCATCATAATAGTTGCGGGAGAAAGTCTTCACTTTTTCTTCGCTTGTGTCATTTTCTTATTGCGCCGTAACCATGGATAATCTTCATCGTTTATCAGGATGCTTGGGTCAGCCTTGACTTTGTAGGGAGGAATTTCATGAAACTTTTCATAATCTTCAGACATGTCTATCTTGCCCTCCACTCCCACGATGTCCCTTTTTCCTGAAACAACTATGTGGTGCTTTGGCTCATCGTATGATGTATTCGCTTCCTTATCTTTTCTTTTTCTCGGTTTGGTAGACATGTCCTTCACATAGATAACCTGTACCACATCATTGGCTAGAACGAACGGTTCGTCAGTGTACCCAAGATTTTTCAGATTCACTGTTGTCATTCCATACTGTGGGTCTACTTATACCCCGCCTCCTGAAAAGATTGACCCATTTGCACTTAAACAAAGGGACCTTAAAATCATGTCCGTAGTCAAGTTCCCATATGTCCACTATGTAACCATAATATGTGTCCTTTCTCCTCTCGGTTGCTGCATCAAAGCGGACACCGCTATTTTGGTTGGTGCTCTTTTGATCTTGTTCAATCGTGTAAAATGTATTCCCATTTATCTCGTATCCTTTGTAAATCAATACAGTCAAAGATGGTCCCCTGGACAACAAGTACAACTCATCACAAACAGTCTTGTCACCTCTGAGACGTGTTTCCAACCAACTGCTGAAAGTCCTGATGTGTTCACATGTAATCCAGTCGTCGCACTGCTCCGGGTGTTTGGAGCGCAGACTGTTCTTGTGTTCATTGACATACGGGGTCACCAAGGTAGAGTTCTGTAGAACTGTGTAGTGTGCTTGAGACCAAGAATATCCGTCCCTGCATATTATTGAGTCCCCTCCAAGCGTGCCTTTTCCAGTCAGTCTCCCCTCATACCCCGATTTAGGGAGACCTATCTTCTTAAGGCCAGGAATGAAGTCAACACAAAACCCAATGACATCCTCTGTTTGATGGCCCATGGAGATGCTTCCTTCTGGCCTAGCGCTGTTATGGACATATTTCTTTAGGACTCCCATGAATCTCTCAAAGGGGAACATATTGTGTAGAAATACGGGCCCCAGAATGACAATCTCGTCGACTAGATGAACTAGGACGTGCGTCATGATATTGAAGAAGGATGGTGGGAACACCAGGTCGAAACTGACAAGACATTGCGCCACATCACACCTTAGCCTTGGTACGATTTTTGGATCGATCACCTTCTGAGATATTGCATTGAGGATTGCACATAGCTTCACAATGGCTAATCGGACGTTTTCCGGTAGAAGCCTCCTCAATGCAACTGGAAGCAGTTGCATCATAATCACGTGGCAATCATGAGACTTTAGGTTCTGGAACTTTTTCTCTGGCATATTTATTATTCCCTTTATATTCGACGAGAAGCCAGTCGGGACCTCAATACTGAGCAGGCATTCAAAGAAGATTTATTTCTCTTCTTTTGTAAGAATGTAGCTGGCAGGACCTTCATACTGCTTCCGAGGCATGTCGTATTTTTCGTGCAAGCGTTGCAGGTCCTCCCGTGCCTCAGGTGTATCTTTTGTCTTCCCATACACGCCCAAGAAGCCTAGCAGGTTCACGCAAAGGTTCTTTGTCACGTGCATCTCGTCAATTGAAGAGCGGACCTCTAGGTCTTTCCAGTAGGGTAGGTCCCAAAATATAGATTTCTTGTTCCACATGGGTGCGTGTCCCTCAGCGTCCTTCGAAACAGCTAGTCCGCCGGGACCCTTTCCAAAGATTACGTGTAAATCATTGACCATAGCAAGTACATGATCACCGGTACGCATGGCGGGCTTCTTCCGTTGATCTGCCTCGCCTTTGAAATGCTTGCCTTTCTTTCGACATTGATGGTTGGTCGGAAGAAATCGACGATGGCACAGGTACACATTCTTCCTGCATTTGTCCATGTATATACTTTCAGTGTCATCTAAACAGTGTGTGCATGCGTGGTATCCCTTTTTTGTCTGTCCTGAAAGGTTACTGAGAGCGGGCCAATCGCTGATGGTCATGAACAACAATGCCTTTAGGTCAAATTCCTCATGTTTGTGCTCATCCCACATACGTACACCGTTTCCATTCCACAGCTGTAAAAGTTCTTCAACTAATAGCCTTAGGTACACATCAATGTCGTTGCCGGGTTGCTTAGGGCCTTGGATGAGAATTGGCATCATAATGAACTTTCGTTGCATGCACATCCAAGGAGGAAGGTTATACATACATAGAGTCACGGGCCAGGTGCTGTGATTGCTGCTCTGCTCCCCGAAATGATTAACGCCATCCGTGCTTAAAGCAAACCATACGTTCCTTGGGTAACTTGCAAACTCATCCCAGTCCTTTCTCTCGATTTTTCTCCACTGCGACCCGTCAGCGGGTGCTCTCAACTTCCTGTCTTTCTTACGGTCCTCATTGTGCCATCGCATCAACTTGGCATGCTCTCCGTTTCTGAACAGACATTTTAACCGTGGTATTATAGGAGCATACCACATCACCTTCGCATGAACCCTCTTCTTGGGGGGGGGGGGGCTCACCGTCAACATCACCAGGGTCATCTCGTCTGATCTTATACCGTAATGCACCGCATACCGGGCATGCGTTCAGATCCTTGTAGGCACCGCGGTAGAGGATGCAGTCATTAGGGCATGCATATATCTTCTGCACCTCCAATCCTAGAGGGCATACGACCTTCTTTGCTGCGTATGTACTGTCGGGCAATTCGTTATCCTTTGGAAGCTTCTTCTTCAATATTTTCAGTATCTTCTCAAATCCTTTGTCAGGCACAGCATTCTCTGCCTTCCACTGCAGCAATTCCAGTACGGTACCGAGCTTTGTGTTGCCATCTTCGCAATTGGGGTATAACCCTTTTTTGTGATCCTCTAACATGCGATCGAACTTCAGCTTCTCCTTTTGACTTTCGCATTGCGTCCTTGCATCGACAATGACCCCGCGGAGATCATCATCATCGGACATATCATCTGGTTCCTCTTGATCTTCAGCAGCTTCCCCCGTTGCAGCATCATTGGGCACATCATCTGGTTCCTCTTGATCTTCAGCAGCTTCCCCCGTTGCAGCATCACCGTATTCGGGGGGCACACAGTTGTCATCGTCCTCCTCTTCTTCGCCGTCTTCCATCATAACCCCTATTTCTCCGTGCCTCGTCTAAACATTATAGTGTGGCATGAAACCATTGTAAAGCAGGTGGGTGTGAAGGATTTTCCGGTCAGAGTAAAACTTCGTATTCCCATATTTAGGGCATGAACAACACATAAAACCATTCTGCTTGTTTGCCTCAGCCACTTCGAGAAAATCATGCACGCCCTTAATGTACTCGGAGGTGTGTCTGTCACCGTACATCCATTGCCGGTTCATCTGCGTGTATTATATATAATTAAGTGTGTCAAAAACCATTACAGAACATCATGAATAGATAATTAAGTGACCAAATTAATAGAAGTTCATCATCACATTAAAACCAAAGTACATACATAGCTCTCATCTAACAACATAAAGCTCTCCAGAGCATCTAAATTAATTAAACCATACATTGAAACTATGTAAAACATTTCAATGCGAAAACAAATGCGATCATAATCGCAACCAAGGTAACAATTGATCCAACGGCATAATGATACCAAACCTCGATATGAATGGCATATTTTCTAATCATTCCAATCTTCAAGCGCATTGCATCCATCTTGATCTTGTGATCATCGAAGACATCCGCAACATGCAACTCCAATATCATCTTCTCCTCCTCAATTTTTTTATTTTTTCCTTCAAGAAATTGTTTTCTTCTTCAACTAAATTTAACCTCTCGACAATAGGGTCGGTTGGAATTTCCGGTTCACATACCTCCTAGATAAATAAAATCTATGTCACGTTGGTCAGCATAATTTTCATAAACAATAAATGAAGCAATAGTTATAAAGATAATATATACCACATCCGAATCATAGACACGACGAGGGCCGACGGGGGCGGATACAAAAACCATCGCACTATATAATAACAAGCAATAAAATAGTAAGAAAATTAGACAAGTATCTATCTAAAGCAAGAATTTTTTTCTTTCAGAAAGAAGATAAGAACAAGAGGCTCACCACGGTGGTGCCGGCGACGAGATCGGCGCGGGCGATCGACGACAGTGAAGACGGGGACGGGACGTGACGGGCTGCTAATATAAATCTAAACAAATCTCGGGAAAATAGAGTTCGGAGGTCGTGCTTTGAGAGGAGAAAGCTTAACTAGTGTGGCTCGGGCATTTCATCGAACACCCCCTGTGCATAGGAGGTGAGCCAGAGCACCACAAAGCCCTCCCCTCCCGGCTAGAGAAAAACAGAGCAATGGAGTGCTCTGCTCGTGGGCGTGGGGTATATATAGGCACCTCAATGGTCCCGGTTCGTGGCACGAACCGGGTCTAAAGGGCAGCCTGTTGTCCCGGTTCAAGCCACCAACCGGGACCAATGGTGGTGGGCCAGAAGCCAGGCCCATTGGTCCCGGTTCGTCCCACCAACCGGGACCAAAAGGTCCAGACGAACCGGGACCAATGGCCCACGTGGCCCAGCCGCCCCCCTGGGCTCACGAACCGGGACCAATACCCCATGGATCTCGGTTCTGGACTGAACCGGAACTAATGGGCTGACCCGGCCTAAAACAAAGCCCTCTTTTCTACTAGTGATACCTTGCCAAACAATCAGCCACTCTATTTTGACTACGATATAATTTTTGTGGAACAATCTCCCTATCAACCATAAGAGCTTCAATCTCCGAAGCTAAATGACCATAAGCAGAACAGTCTAGGTAGTCATCAACAAGTGTTGCAAGTGTTGATAGAGCCATCGACGAGTCAGGCTGAAATAACCGACAGTTCCGTATGTTGAATTGCAAGGTTTGCGTATTCGCGAAAAAAAACATACCTTGTATTAGCGCATGCATTTTCGCCTCAAGTGCATCATTGCAATGGAATAAGAATCTGTATGCCGCAAGATAACACTCCGATCAAACCTCCCTAAGATCATACCCGCCACCGCCGTACCATCGGGAGCCGAGAAGGAACCATCAACCGATAATGCCGTTTTTTCCTGAGATGGTGGCATCCAACACAAGGCTAGTTTTGGGATCGACGCAGTGGGTACACTAGTAATACTTATCAATGTCATCTTTCCCTTTAGTATCTCCTCAGCCGAGTACTTGTGAGTGTTATCAAGAGACCGTGAACAACTTTGTAAAGCGTATTCTGTAGTAGTTGTCTTTTTAGTGCTATTAACTAGTGAACCTGGTAATACACGGTACCCATATACTCACTTTTCACTCCCAAAGTCAGAGTTTGTCACACTTTACCCCATTGAGCAGACAATGGGGCTCACCTGATGGGATGGGGCCGAACATTTAAAAGGTAAAACGAGAACAAACTTGCTGAAATATTGATTTCCTAGAATTTTCTACCAAATGAGGTAAACACGTCACAGACTCAACCTTACGACATTTCTAACCGATCCTCTAAAAATAGAGAAGTATCCGGCGGAGTAAACCCTCAATATGGTATTTTTACTCCACTAAGTTTTCATCGGACCTATCCGATCCTTTATATCTAACGGAATAATTTATTTCCATTTTCATTTCATTTTCGGCGACCGAAACACATTTTTTGCTTCTTTGTTTCATTCACTGACGTTTTTATACATTAGAGTACATGATTCACCAAAGAAAGACAAAAAAAAGAACCACAATTAAACACTTAAAAAGATATCTAATTTTCATAACTGCTCTCATAATTTTGATTAATATCTTCTCTATGTCTTCATTATTGATTCTCTCTATTGATTTCCCGAGCTTGCACACTTCTTTCTTCTTCGATTTCGAAGAACTCGACGTTGCTTCGCATCTAGTCTCATCTCTAGCCTCGATTATAACAGCGAGTGCACGAGCATCTTTCAAATTTTGTGATATCAATAGATCGATGTAATCCTCTTCCCAATACAAATACTTGCATCCATCCTACACACAAATTTGAGCAAACAATGAGCTACCAAAATTACGCCAAACCCGGTGAACAACTGAATCAAAAGAAGCACATACTCCATCTTTTTTGCACTTGAAAACACCCGAGATGTTCTGTCGTGGTAGAAACTCGACGCACCACCTGGCGGGGCAGTCGTCACACTTTATGACCGGCAACGATGAGCCGATGAGCCGTTGGGCCAGCGCCAAGCCCGGGCGACGGTCGGGCGTGTCTTTGTCAGCGAATCGCCATTGGGAGAGGTCTGAGCGGCTAGAGGCGGATTCAATGCCTGCATGCGGCGCGGAGGAGTTATCGGAGTTGTGCGGTCCGATACCTGGCAAATCCATGGCAAGCGCAGTCGCCGGTGGCCGAAGCACCAAGTCCGGCGGCGGCGGCGGCCGCAGATCCATCGGTCGTTCTCCGACGACTGGATGAGGAGGCACAAATCCGACTGGCCAAGGACCGTGACGATCCTACGGAGCGTCCGCGGTGGCGGGCGTTGGCCAGCGGGGGTTGGGAGGGACGGCGCCGGCGTAGATGCGGCACAGGAGTGGGGCTTGGGAGGCAGATCAGATTTTTTAATCGGCCGCCGACCGATGGAGTAATATAGGAAGGCGCGGCGTGGCCGAGGATAATTTATGCTCCACTAGCGTCGATTGGGGATCGGCTAGATGACGGTTAATTTTACTCCTTTAACTATACCGGTTATCGGTATCGGTTAGAAATGCCCTTAAGAGTGTAAGAATTGGAATTCACCCTAACTGTCTCATCACCTGATTTGAGGGCATGCATTCTACTGGCCCCTGTCTCTTTTCCCATGGCGCGCCCAAGAACTGAAACTACGATGCATGACTTATGTTCTGGGCTTTTGGCAACATGGAGATTATCAGTACATTTGCCTTATTTTACCTCAAATTCCAATTTCCTCGGAAACTCTACACAGGACAGGGTGGGTGGCGGTTGCCTTCCACTAGTAACCCGGCTGACCCCCTTTCCCGCGCGTTGACCTGGCTACACCTACACGCGTCGTCTCGTGCCAGATAACAATCATCCCGAACCAACACCGCGTCGATCGGTCGCCACGGCAGTTATTGAGCGCTGTATATATCCAGGCGGCCATGAATGGCTCAACATCGTCGCCCATGCCGGCAGCGAAGCACCGCTTGCACCGATCAGTCGCCGCTACAGCTGCCGCGCATGTATGACGAACGAACCAGAACCGAGCCGGCCGCCGAGGAATCTTTTCTGACATGCATGGTAGAGTAGAGGCCCTACGTGCTGTCCCCCGGCCACCGTAACACCGCACAATAACTACACTGCTCGTTGTTGGAGCGGTTCAATTTAGTTCAGTTTGTTCGTTCGCGAGCCTCCGAACCACCCCATCAGGTCAACCACTACGCATCTTCTGTGCAGGTCGTCCCGGAAAGATGCAACTGTGCACGTGAGGTTAAAAACCGGTGGCGCTGCCAAAGGAAGGAGACGGGCTCGATCGGCTTTGGGTCGCCGGGACATAAATTTGCCGTCCTCCGTGCCCGTGTCCGAACGAAACGAATCTATGGATCGAGACGACGACCGACGACCGGAGTTAATCGCCTATCTACCGCCAGTCCACTGTAGACTGTACCTCGCGCAGAGCGGAGGGCGAATGGATGCTTGGACAGTGCACGCTGTATCACACCATTCCCATGTTGGGCGGGCAGTGCACGCATACGTGTGATCCGGGAGTACGGCACCCGGCCAGGTGCGCGTGTTGCTCCGTCCATGCGCGCGTGTCCGGGGCGGCAAAATTTCATGTTTTGACCCTTTTTCATATAAATTCAGGATCTGACCCCGGTTCAAAAAAAAATTCACAATCGCACCCTACCGCCGGGGGCCCTGGCGGTAGGCTGTATAACCCTACCGCCAGAGGCCCTGGCGGTAGGGTGTGCAAGGATTTTCGAGGCAGAATCTGTAACGAAAAAAGCGAGTGCCCTGGCGGTAGGGTTAACCTACAGCCAAAGGGGCTGGCGGTAAGATGCCTAACTCTACCGCCAGGGTCCTTGGTCGTAGGGTCTTGCCTATTTTCAAGTTCAATTCCTTTCTTCTTTTCAAAAACAACATATCTCAAACTATGATATATGTTATAGAGTCAAAAACAGCAATGATATAGAGTCAAAATAACAGATGTCAAACAATTAAACATGGGCATCACATACACTTAGTTCAAGTAGCAAACTTAGTTCCACATAGCAAACGGAGTTTCACAAATAGCAAACACATAGTTCAAATAGCAAACACATAGTTTCACAACCACTAGACTTTTCAACTATAACCAAGTATCAAATAGCAGAATTTAAGTCATCTTTCCCCTCTTGCTCTTGGAGGCACGGTCCTCGTTACTCTTTGAACGAAGCTCTTCAGACTTCTTCTTGGGCCGTCGAGTTACCAGTCTCTGGAAAGGGTCCGGACTCAGCAAATCCTTTTTCTTCGGATTCCTCTTCGGCGGCAGCTGAGATGCTTGAGATGATTGAGTTGTTGAAGGTCCATAATCTTCATCGTACTCCTCCTTGAGGGATTCCTGGATAAGGGGGTATCCGGATAGCCGGACTATGTACTTTGGCCGGACTGTTGGACTATGAAGATACAAGATTGAAGACTTCCTCCCGTGTCCGAATGGGACTCTCCTTTGCGTGGAAGGCAAGCTTGGTGATTTGGATGTAGATCTCCTTCTCTGTAACCGACTTTGTGTAACCCTAGCCCCCTCCGGTGTCTATATAAACCAGAGGGTTTAGTCCGTAGGACAACAACAATCATAGCATAGGCTAGCTTTTAGGGTTTAGCCTCTACGATCTCGTGGTAGATCAACTCTTGTAATTCTCATATCATCAAGATCAATCAAGCAGGGTATTACCTCCATCGAGAGGGCCCAAACCTGGGTAAAACATCGTGTCCCCAGTCTCCTGTTACCATTAGCCTTAGACGCACAGTTTGGGACCCCCTACCCGAGATCTGCCGGTTTTGACACCGACACTCCTCCCCGTTGCTCTCATCCTCCTCCTCCTCCATCTCTTCATGTGTGGCCTCCTCCTCCTCCTCCTCCTCAACCAACCTAGACGACGAGGGAGCATGGCTCGATGAGGCGATGTGACCCTGTGTGGCTACAGGCTGATAAGCTTCAACCGACCCAACTCCACCACACCCAAGCAGCCCTACCAGCTTGCGACAATGCTTCACGAACTTTTGCACTCACAATGAAACAAGGGCATAATAAGTATCATGTTTATGATTGCAAGTGATGAAGATACATCTGTTCCGTGGAGGCTGAAATTGTACCTTCATCGCCCCCCTCATTTTGTTCTCAGATTGGACGGTCCCGGGGGCATCACCTAGTGCATCTGAGGCTTCAACGATGCATCTGTTCAGCTTACCAGACTGCAACGGCATAAGTCAGTCACGTTGACGAATACAATAATTTGAATATAACCTCTCGGTTCAAACTTACCACTCTGTTGATGAGGGGGGCAAACTCCCTAAATTCACTGTGCATGTCTCTGATGTCGGTCTGGTAGGCCTCTTTCTCGGGGTCATCCCTCTCCAGCTCCGCGATGTCTTCGGCCGTCCACCGAGGCCTGAGACGGTGCTTCTGGCCATCATCGTACCACTTCATGTGTCAGTTGAGGTAAGCATCCCAGTCAGTCACCCTCCTCTCCCCATCTTTCCGGTACCTCCGTTGGTTCCACTCCGTCACATGATTTTTATGATGCTCTCCCCGGTCTGTGATCGACTGATTCTTCTGCCGGCTCATCCTGCAAGGCATTAGCAACAAGAAACATCATAACAAAGTCGAACGCAATGAATTCATGGGCACGAAGAATAAGCGCGGGCACTCACAAGTGGAGCGCATGGCCGCCGGTATCAGTGGGCTGGCTCGGTGGGGTATGTTGAAAAATTCTAAACTGCGTTGGCACGCGTTGTGGCAAGTGCCACTCTACAGCGTACACACAGATCATGGGCACGATGCACCACCAGAGACCACTGTCCTCATCGCACACCACGTTCAGATCAAAGTCCCACTCTCAGTCATGATACGGCCACCAGGTTACCTATTACATATACGGTGCTAAGTTGCCACTCTCGGTCAAAAGTGGAATCAAAGAGAAATGTGTTTAGCGAGTTCATATACCTGCATATGCGTCAAAGCGCCCAACTCGTTGATGTACGTCTTGTACGAAGTCTTGTTTAGGCCCGTGTAGAGTTTGACAACGTCCCACTCGTAAGCTACGGTGGGGTGTCGAGCCTTGTCGCCGTCTTCACTATAGGCACCCCATGCGTCTTGGCAGCTTCTCAGGACGCCCCACCGGCAGATGCTCCCACATCCAAATGGAGAAGGCCCAGACAAAGCCACTCATATTGGACTTGTCTCCCGTCCTCTGCGTTGCGTCGTCAAGCTGCAAAAAATCAAATGAGGATCAGATATATCAAAATGTCATCGAGATACTCTAGTAGGTAGGCAATTAGATACTCTCTTACCGAACGGTATAGGTAGGCGAGAGATGCGGTCCCCCGACTGTATCCTGCATCCCAATCGGCTAGGTAGAACAGATAGGACCAGTTGGCAGAGTTCCCGGATGCGGCTGGGAACACGACCTCCGTGAGAATATACCACAGGTAGGCCCTCGCGTACCACTCCACAGTCGTCTCATCGGCGTCTTCGTGGCATGTCTTCCGGAGCTCCGAGAGCCAGGACAACGGCACACTGGATGTACGATTGCCCTTAGCATTGTGGCAGACGCCGATGAGGGTGGTAACCCTCTCCTACCAGGTGGTCCTCTCCACTCGCCCGGTCAGTGCATGACCATCGAGCAGCATGGCAGTAATCATCGCCCAATCCTCGAGGGTTACCGTCATCTCCCCGCATGGGAGATGGAAAGAATGGGTCTCCAGTCGCCACCGGTTAATCAGAGCTGTCAGAGCTGCATGGACAAGCGTCGGCGGCTGAAGCTTGAACTGCAACACGAAACCCAACAGCCGGGCTCTCTTGAAGAACGGCGCGTCGTAGTCCTTATGCCCATGATCCCCGTGACCCCTCATGCGCAGTGGCTGGAGCATCTGTCAAAAAGTGAACGCCAAAAATTAGGAAATTATTTCATCAATCCGAAAACTTTGATCAATATTTCTTTCATATTACTTACCTCTCCGTTCTCTATGAAACGGGCACGATGACCCTTGTCGAATGCGTAGTCAAGCATGGAGTACCGTGGGCCGATGTTGTCCGCAAGAGGTGGCCGCCTTAATAAAATTTCATAAACAAAAACATCGTAAGCATAAGCATACGTAAACATGCATCATATGAAAATCATATCACCATTCATCACATCACAAAAAAAATCAAATCATATCACCATGCATCATGTCACCATGATGGATCAAATCATATCAACATTACTCATATCAAAAAGAAAATTCCTTCCCCTCTTTAATCATATTAACATGCATCATATCACAAAAAAAATCCTCCAACAATAATCTTCAATGTATTATCTCCAAACAACATCTTCATATCATCATATCAACATGCATCATCACTCCAACATGCATCATATCATCATATTTTTAAACAAAAAAAATCCTCCAATATGCATCATATCATCATATTTGTAAACAAAAAAAATCCTCCAACATCTTCATATCATCATACCAACATGCATCATCAACCTACAATCAATTCCTCCCACATGCATTACATCATAATTTTTTTAACAAAAAAAATTATGAACTAGGGTTCATCTTCACACTAACATATGAACTATTGATTAGAGTTCATATTCATTACCACTACTTAGTAAAGAACTAAGAACTAGAACTAGAATCAAGCTAAAACAATCTCAGGCCAACAAAATCCAATCTAAGTTCAAAAAAATGAGGGATTTGAAGCAAATAATGCGTGGAATCGGAAGCAAGTTTGCAAAAACGAATTGGAGGGATCGGAGGAGCTTACGATTCTCTCTTCGGGGCCATCTCGATCCGCCAAAACAGTGAAGAATCTGTGAAGATCCGAGGGGGGGAGTGGAGGAGATGAGAGAGGGGGAGAGGGGCGACTTGGGGGAGAAAAAGGAAACTGCCGACGCGGGGGGAGGGGGGGAGGGGGGGAGATGGAAACGGGCGCGGGGGTCTCGGAGAAATAACTGCCCGGAGCCTACCGCCAGGGCCTTTGCCAGTAGGGTTATACAGCCAACCGCTAGGCGATAGGGTACTAGTCCACGTCAGCTCGCGGAAACGGCCGCCGCCCCCTCCGTCGCACCCTACCGCCAGGGGACCTTGCGGTAGGCTGTATAACCCTACCGCCAGAGGCCCTGGCGGTAGGAAAAAGGGTCAAATCACGATTTTTTTTGAATCGGGGTCAGATCTTGAATTTGTATGTAAAAAGGGTCAAAACCCCGAAATTTTGCCGTCCGGGGCGTTTCGGTTGCCCGGCCGTTTTACCGTCCGACTCCTTATTTGTAAGCGAAGGTTTGCACTGATAAAAGTTGGCATTGCATTTGCATCAAACCGAGAATGCAGCTAGCTTGGTAGCTTGGCCGGACTGATTTGACCGATAGCATGTGCCACCACTCCCAGCTAATTAAGCCCAGCATGTGCCACCACCACCGCACCGTACGTAGTACGTGCATCCTGTTTTCGGTGGACGAATTGTTGGGGTTAATTTGGATAGAGACAATATAGCATGATGGCACGATGGGATGTGGGTTATTCGTCCCCAACATTGTTGGAGCCGTCCAAACTTTCAGGAAGAATCCATGAGCAACCCTCAACATATATTTATCTTCCTAGCAACAGTAGTTCAGCAAGACCAAAACATAGTAAGAACTGATGTAGTTTTACTATGTTTAGACAACATAGTTTCTTTTCGCGAAAAAAAACATGGTTTCTTTTCAATTATAGCGTGTCGTTGGGGGTTGCGTTCCGTGAGCTTGTTCATGCGGTGGTGCCGGTGCCGTTGCCGTCCTTGTAATCGCATGTAAATGAACCGGTAAGCTTCAAGAAAGCAAAAGAAGCCTCCCGCTAACATAGACGCGGTGATCCGAAAGCTACTGTCGATCAACGTCGTACTCGTACGAAGAGCATGGCGCCGCCGGCCTCCAACAAAATTTTCGATGTGTACTCCTTCCTAGTAGCTCTCATGCGTGCCCACATCAACAAGGGACACGTCCGTGTACAGGCCGAGCCGGGATATAATCAGGAATCCAATCTACATGGACCGATAGGAGAGAAATCGAAGAGCCACGTAGCACGGAGACGAGGTCAGCTGAAAGCTACGGCGCGTGCGTGTGCTCCTACGGCTCACCGGCCGGGTGTACTGTAGGGGCGGCGCCGGAGGCGGACAGCTGATGGGCGCCGGCATGGGCGGAGGTCGACGGACGCCGCCGTCAAGCTTTCTCGATCGGTCATGCATAAAAAAACCGTCCCTGATTGCACCACATAAGCAAGCAGGGACTTATGGCACGCGGCAAGTTCGAGATTTTTTCGGAGACGGAGTGGTACATTGAGAGGGAAAGATATGCGTATTTTCAGTTCAACGGCGCTGTACATAATTATGGCCTGTATTTGGATGATGCTAGCTTTGCCACTGTTCGAAAGTAACTGTGCTCAGCTAAGCGATGATGTTAGCAAGTGATAAATTAGCGCACGTGCCTGCCATCCACGTCATAGTAGTACAAACATTTGAGTATAATGGTTATTTAGGAAACGTAGCCTAAGATTTATTTTATCTTGACTTGTACTTAAGATGAACATGTACTCCTGCATATATGTCCACGAGGCTCGAACAATACAATCAATAACCAATATCTCTCTATTTTCTTCTAACATGGTATCAGGCTAACCGATCTAAACCCTAGCCGCCGGCCGTCGCTTGCGCCCCACACGCCTCCCCTATGGCGGTCGCCCGCCATGATCGCCATCGGGGGCCGCACCACCCGTACCTAGGGTTCGTCCGCCGGTCGTGGTGACCGGCTACCCTAGAGAGTCTTTTTTTCTCTCCTGCCGGTCATCTTGATAGGCGTTTCCTTTTTGGTTTTTTTGATCTAAGAGCAGTTTGCATCGCCCGTCGTCGCTGTCAACCCCCACTCCTCTACTCCGACATCGGCATCAAACTACACCGGCCACTTCGTCATCAACCGCGCGGCAAGGCTGGATGTGTCGCTCAAAGGATGCCTTCGTGTGTCGCTGCCGGCTGCTTGTCTGCTGTCTCTATTGCCGGTCCGTCTTCGTCGTCATCGCTCATGACATCATCGACAACGTCGCCATCGGCTCCGATCTGCGGGTCATCGCCGCCATGGCGTGTACTGCACCGCCATCGGTCTGATCAACCCATCACGTGCCTGTCTAGCCAAGCACGTCCCCAAGCACGCGCCTACCGCCGATCGAGCCACAGGTTCCCATCGCATCGTCCGTTCGAACCGCTGCCCCCCCCCCCCCCACCGGAGGTCTTCCCACCGGCCGCGCCGCCGCACGCTGCTCCCGCAGACGCCCTTCGGGTTGTCACGTCGCGACCCGCGGTGCCAGCTGCCGCCCCCGAGATTCTCCCGCCGGCTACCCCGTAGCCGCCGCCTTTTCGTTGTCCCTTAGGGCTAACGCGCTGCGGCGCGCGATCCACGCCGCCTCCCGTCGGGTCGTCGCCCCGGCCAGTGGTTATCCCAGCGGCTGCCCCGACCCGCGAGCCGTCGCTACACCGCCTCTTCGGCTGTAGCGCCTGGGAACGTGGTCACCGCCGCCGCCCGAGGCCGTCCCCGCGGCATCACTGACCCGCGCACCGTCGCCGCACTGCCGCTTCAGGCCGTAGCGACGCCTCACGTGGTCCACGCTGCGTCGAGGTCTTCCCACCGTCGCCCTGACCTGCCGCCGCTGCTACGTCACCCCTTCGGGCCGTAGCGCCACGGCCCGCGGTCCACTCCGCCGTCACCGCGCATCGACTTCCAATGGTATGCACCGCGCGGCCTCCCTCGGCGCGGCAACGCCACCGTCCTCGCCGCTCTTTGTCATGCTGTCGGGTTCCTCGCCTACTTCAAGCAGCGCCGACGTGCTCCTAACCAAGCCGCCGCCACTTCCGCCAGGCCGTCGCCGCCGCTGCTACCCCCGTAGCCGCCGCCACCAGTCCACCCCCTTCGTCTTCGTCAGCACCAGCCCGTCGCCAGCGTCGCCGTCAACTACCCCGACAACTTCGTCTATTCCGACCACCGTTGGAGACATCGGCCCCACGCCGATTGGCGTCACAACCATTGTCGAGTCCCTTCTCCGCTGGCCTCTCAGACTACTCAACAAGGTATACAGCTCGTGCAGGTCCCTCGTCTACGCATGTCTGATGCTGGCAACACCGATGCGTGCATTCGTTCATGATGTGTCCCGGGCCTGGCAAGCCTGGTGCGGCGCTTTGTCAACTTCATCTACGTCCGTCTACGCATGCCCGCTGCTGGCAACACCCACGCGTGCCTTCGTCTACGACGTGTTCCCGGGTTTGGCCAACCTGACGCGAGCGCATCATCTGCATCGCTACCATTGCGACTGTGGGGTGATATATAATGGTTATTTATGACACATAGGATAGCGTACTCATATATATATATATATTCCCACGAGCCTCGAGCAATACGATCAATCAATTCCACCAATCTCTCTCTATTCCCTTCTAACACAAACTAAGTTTCGTCTACATTGAACGAGTGGCACTGCTGAGCAAATTAGCGTATCGATGGCAACGTCCACCGTCCACGTCGTCATAGTACGTATTAGAAAAAACTAACGTTAGTCTACATTGGACGAGTGGCAACTGCTGAGCAAATACAAATAGTGCTTGTGCTTCGTACTGTATGCACAGCCCGAGAGAAAATACGAAGAATTGGTTCACTGCACTGTGTTGCTAATCATTTTGTCTAGGGATGTAATGGCACCGCTAACCTAATACTGTTGTTAATCTGGATGTTTGATCAAGATTATTCAAGACCATTCAGTGCCGGAACTGTTGCTAGCTTGCGGCCGGGTCCTCCATCGACAGCTCTGGTACGTGCTGACACCCAAGACTACATGATATATGATTCCGATACGGGCATAATTTTTTATTTTTTTGCCAATAAGGTGATCTCTCACGATACGGACAGATCGGATACTGGATATGTGTATGGGCTTGGTGAGATGCGTTCAGACCAATCTGGAAAAAAAGATCGACAAAACGCGAGCAGATTGAACCGGGAAACAGCCATGTCTTAACCGATTCTTGCTTGTTGGTGCGGCATTTAATTCCGGTGACATCGACTGCTCCCAGCTGATCGTGAGAGATCACCTTTACTTTTTTTTGTCTGAAAAAAATGCACTTATATATTGTCCACTAATATATACGCACGCCGTCACACCTGCATGGCTGCATGGCACAAGTAACAAAAATAAAATGAAGAAGCATTAGTTTCCGGGAGTCCGGACCTCACGTCGGACTCTGACACCCCTGACCCACATTTGGAGCGATCTGCAATGTTTCCGCTCCAAAACCCTACTTTCCCCAATCTTCACCCCAATTTCCTGCGTATTTTGATTCCGCCGCCGCGGGCTGGTGGTCCAACCAACCCAACAAAAGTGCCGTCCAATAAGGTTAGAAGGATGTTCTGGCGAAAGAAGTCGGAGACAAAAAGGAGAAGCGAGAAGGGGTGGTGCCAAGATGCCAGAGAGGTTCAAGGGCATCTTGGCGAAGAAGGAGTAGGCATGTGTCAAGCGCTCCGACGTGAAGGAGAAGAAGCAGGCGAAGAAGTTTAGCATCGTGATGGCGGTGACCGAGAAGAAGATTAATCTCGAAGAGAAGAAGATCAAACTTAAAGAGAGAAATGTTGAGTTCATGACTGCTTCGAAGGATACCAAAATGTTAACCATGAGGATGGATGAATTGAATGACGATGTGACAATGATCGTGCGTGTCATCCATGTCAAGATGTTCAAGCTCTTGGCGGCCGAGATGGAGACAGCCAAGGAGGAGGATGGTGAGGAGAAGCCTGGCCGGCGGCAGACTGAGCGGGAAAGCTCGGACAACTGCTCTGGCAGGGCAAAATTGCCGTTTCTGAATGGACTGCTGGACGGAAACTTGTGTGATGGAACATGGAAAAAACTACGAACATCCGTCTTTTTTTGTTGTGATCCGGCCTTATAAACACCGCATTTTAATTTGCTTACATTGCTATGCATTTGAAATGAGATTGACTGGACGCAGATAAATGTTTAGAGGATGCGATTGAATGACCGGCTCCCACATTCATATTCGCGGACCGGTCAAAACAACTCCACACACAAATAGTATGTCTCTTTTAGAGGACGGCGTTGGAGATGGCCTTCGGTGCCCGAGTCCACCAAGTCTCGACAGCACAGGGTACAAAAAGCAGTGCAATTGCAAATTTCACAGTAACGTAGCGACGCAGCGCCATCTCCCTACCTGTCACGCCTGGTTTGTCTTTGAGAGCTATCGACAGCAGTTGAGCCAGAAAGTTTAAGACGCTGGACACATGCAGAGAATATAGTGTTTGAATCAACGGAAACAAAAAACATTGGCAAATGGCATGCACACATGCGCGGTGGCGATTAAGCAGATAGGACTACTGCATGATGTCATGATAGCTAGGTCCATGTGGTATGTAGACTCATGATGGATCACTGGCCAGGTAGATAGATAGCGATGAGGAGGAGCGAGAGAAGGGGTCGCCGCACCGCCAGGGCCGGCCGGAGCTGTTGCGTCGTGTGCGCGGCGCGTGCATCGGCCATCGGTACTTGGGTAAGGCACACGCGGACAGGTAGATTGACAGGCGGCTGTGCCTGGGCAGTGCAGCACCGAATGCCTTGATTTGCTACGGAGAGCCCCACCCACAGCCTTGTCGTCTCAAGCCGACTGGATTGACAATTTCTTCTCTGCCTTCCCTCATTTTCTCGTCCCTGATCATGGCGCCCTTCCATTTAAGAGCCCCAAATTGCAGACGGGAGGGCACGCAGGAGGAAGCGGGGGGCTCACGCTCAGGCGCCCAATGGTCAAGCCGTGATGACTTTTCAAACCAACTGACCGGTTGATGATTCAACCATTGCTACTTGGGTGGGGATTCGCCGTTTGGGGCCGGCTGTGGTCTCGGCGGGATAATTTGTCGGTCCGGCCAGCAATCACAAACACAAACACAAGATGTTGAAATAAAATGACAAGCCACCTACGTGCAATGATGCCTTTTTGTCGCTTTTTTTTTTGCGAGAAAAACTTTCGATTTATTCATCATCAATCAGGCAGTACAATAAGGGCATGGCCAATGCATAGCCACAAACACATGATGGTGAAACAACATGACAAGCGATCACCTCTCACTCGCTCCCGTGTAAGAGCATCCACAGCCGGAGGCTAGAAATTTGGGTCCTCAAACGTCCATGGAGGCATCCGGACGCGCCCGCGGACAGTGACTGAGCGGGTCTTAAATTTTACCATTTGCAACCACATATCCTATTTTCAAAACATCTACTACATGCAGGGCCATGCACGACGACTATCCCGTCTGTCTTGGGCCGGCTAGGCTGTCAAAACACACCAAAAATTTATTCATACTTAAGATTTTCACACAAGTATTAGTCCCAATTCAGCGTAACGAGCTAGTCGAGTGGCTAAAATAGCCGGGTCATCTAGAAGCGATAAGCTTCTGACATTATCGCACCCATTATTAAGAAGATAGATTACTATGGGAAAATTCGAATCTGAGCCCGAGCTCATCTGCACCTGCGCTCACGAAAAAAGTCAAAATAAATACTAGAAAAATTCAAAAAATTCAAAAAAAAATTCTGGTGGTGGACAATTTGATGCGTGAGGTACGCTTCAATTTTCAAAACATTTGGACTTCTGTGCAGCTCTCAGCAAAAAAGACAAATCGGAGGTCTGTAAAAATGTGTACTATTCATATACTGTTCTGGTCTGATTTGTCTTTTTTGCTAAGAGCTGCACAGAAGTTCAAATGTTTTGAAAATTGGAGCGTACCTCACGCATCAAATTGTCTACCACCCAATTTTTTTTGGAATCTTTTGAATTTTTATGATTTTTTTACGATTTTTTTTGACCGGGTGCAGATGCACCCGGGCACCGAAACGCCGTTCTCATTACTATGATTCTTCTATGTTTATCACATAGAAGATTCATAGTCAGAGTCTGTCTCCTTCACAAGGGAAACATTCATGTTAGTGCTGCTTTTTATGAATCACAATGTGTTGATAAAAATTGATGAACAAAATAAAAATCTATTGTCACTGTAGTAGGGGTATCAACGTACATGAACGAGATGAACTTGACACTCGACGAACAATCGTCAGTTAATGAAATGCAGTCTAGTGTCAAGTTATCTCGCTCACATAGAGAGAATTGGTAGACCCACACAACAACAGAGAGGCTTGCCGCCATGCACTGGCATGGCTATTTAAGCCGGCTGGCGTCCGCCTCATGCGATGATGTGGGACTAAATTTGGGTGCATCCATGAGAGAGGATGAAGCTTCTGTTGCTGCAAGTGGGACCACTACAACCTGCACGGACGTGCCCGGGCGCCCCTATATTCGTCCGATATTTGGATTGGATATGAGGGGTGCTGAGGGAGTCCCGGACTAGGGGGTGTCCGGATAGCCGAACTACCATCATCGGCCGGACTCCAAGACTATGAAGATACAAGATTGAAGACTTCGTCCCATGTCCGGATGGGACTTTCCTTGGCGTGGAAGGCAAGCTTGGTGATACGGATATGTAGATCTCCTACCATTGTAACCGACTCTGTGTAACCCTATCCCTCTCCGGTGTCTATATAAACCGGATGGCCTTAGTCCATAGGACGAACAACAATCATATCATAGGCTAGCTTCTAGGGTTTAGCCTCCTTGATCTCGTGGTAGATCTACTCTTGTAACCCACATCATCAATATTAATCAAGCAGGACGTAGGGTTTTACCTCCATCAAGAGGGCCCGAACCTGGGTAAAAACATCGTGTCCCTCGTCTCCTGTTACCATCCGCCTAGACGCACAGTTCGGGACCCCCTACCCGAGATCCGCCGGTTTTGACACCGGCATTGGTGCTTTCATTGAGAGTTCCTCTGTGTCGTCACCGATAGGCTCGATGGCTTCTTCGATCATCAACGACGATGCAGTCCAGGGCGAGACCTTCCTCCCCGGACAGATCTTCGTATTCGGCGGCTTCGCACTGCGGGCCAATTCGCTTGGCCAGCTGGAGCAGATCGAAGGCTACGCCCCTGGCCGTCAGGTCAGATTTGGAAGTTTGAACTTCACGGCTGACATCCGCAGGGACTTGATCCTCGACGGATTCGAGCCACAGCCGAGCGTGCCGTACTGTCACGATGGGCATGACTTAGCTCTGCCGCCGAACAGTACCCTGGAGGCCGCACTCGAAACCACTCCGATCTTCAATTCGGAGCCAGCTCCTCAGATCGAGGATGGATGCCTAGACACCGCCTCGGGGGCTGCAACCTCTATGGCGATAGAGCCGAACACTGACTTCGTCCCTCATAAAGCTCGTGACTCCAAGGTGCCGGACTCCTCGCCGGACTCCGAACCTCCCACGCCCGCCCCGATCGAATCCGACTGGGCGCCGATCATGGAGTTCATCACAGCGGACGTCTCTCAACACTCACCTTTCGGCGACATCTTGAGTTCGCTAAAATACCTCTCGTTATCAGGAGAGACCTGGCCAGATTGTGGTCAGGACGGCTGGGATGCGGACGACGAAGAAATTCAAAGCCCACCCACCACCCACTTGGTAGCCGCTGTCGACGATTTAACTGACATGCTAGACTACGACTCCAAGGACATCGACGGTATGGACGACGATGCCGGGGACGACCAAGAACCAGCGCCTAACGGGCGCAGGAAAGCCACCCCATCCCACAACGTATGCATGGTGGACAGACCAAAAGGAAGCGACAATAAGGAAAAACGGGACGTGGCGAAGGACAACTCCCCCAACAGACAAACAAAGCAGCGACGCAAGCGCCGCCCGAAGACCGGCATCGACAAAAACGGTACCCATATGGACCCGGCCCTAGAGCAGGGCGAAGCAGTGGACGACGCACACGTCAACAAGCAGCCAGCCGGACATGAACCGGACAAGCAACCCATCCCCGGCGAAGATGATCTCACATCACCAGAGCATATGAATCTCCATAACAGGCTCGCCGCCACTGCAAGAAGTTTGAAGAAGCAAAAGCGGAAGCTCAAAACAGCGGAAGACACACTCAGAATGAGATGGAGCAAAGTACTCAACACCGCAGATAAATATGGCACTAGTCAACAGACAAAGAGCTACCCGAAGCGCAAGCTGTTGCCCGAATTTGACGAGGAGGCCTTCGAGCCCCTGCAGTCAAAAAAGAAAGGGGCCGCCTGGCCGGATAGATGACCAGATGACAGGCCAAGAGCAACACGGGGCACCACACACAAGCCGGCACATGATCAGCATAAAGATCTTCAGAAAAAGGATAACCCGGCCAGGTCTATCTATGGGCCAAAAAAGAAGACTCCAGGAAGTAACACAACCAGCCGAGCATTTGAAGACAACGGCACACCCAAATACAGGGGCGCCGCACACCCACTATGTTTTACCGACGAGGTACTGGATCATGGATTTCCAGCGGGATTTAAACCCATAAACATAGAGGCATACGACGGAACAACAGACCCCGGAGTCTGGATTGAGGATTATATCCTACACATACACATGGCAAGAGGAGACGATCTCCATGCCATAAAATACCTTCCCCTCAAGCTCAAAGGGCCGGCCCGGCATTGGCTTAAAAGCCTCCCAGAAAATACGATTGGGAGTTAGGAAGAGCTTGAGGATGCGTTTCGAGCAAATTTTCAGGGGACTTATGTCCGGCCTCCAGATGCAGATGATTTAAGTCACATAACTCAACAGCCCGGAGAATCAGCACGCAAATTCTGGAACAGGTTCCTCACTAAAAAGAACCAAATAGTCGAATGTCCGGACGCTGAAGCCTTAGCAGCCTTCAAACACAACGTCCGAGACGAATGGATCGCCAGACACCTCGGCCAGGAAAAACCAAGAACAATGGCCGCACTAACAAGTCTCATGACCCGCTTTTGCGCGGGGGAAGACAGCTGGTTGGCTAGATGCAGCACCAGCGACCCGAGTACATCCGAAATCAGGGATGGAAATGGGAAATCACGACGCAAAAAAGATCAGCACCGGAACAAGGAGAATGGCCCAAATAGTACGGCGGTCAACGCCAGATTCAAAAGCTCTCGGCCGAACAACAAAACACTACCCTTAAAGGATAACAGTGACGAGTTATCCAACCTCAACAAGATTCTGGATAGACTGTGTCAAATACACGGTACCTCCGGGAAGCCTGCAAACCATACCCACAGAGATTGTTGGGTCTTCAAGCAGTCCGGCCGACTTAACGCCGAGCACAAAGGGCTCGACACACCAAGTGAAAGTGACGAAACCCAAAAGCAGCGCTCCGGAAACCAAAAGACTTTCCCATTAGAAGTCAAAACAGTGAACTCACTTCACGTGATAACACGCAGCGCGGCCCCTGCTATACCAGGACACCGTCCGCAGACTGGGGATAGAACCCATCAAAATTCGCCATAGCAATCACTTCCTTCAAAGGAGTGACGCCAGGCCTTTTCAGCCAATTTTATAGGCTCTGTACCACTAGGGGTCATGTTCGGTTCATCCGACAACCTCCGTCGCGAAAAGCTCACCCTCCATCGCCCACGGAGAATGTGCGGCTGCCTAGATAGCCACACATTATTCCGACCTTGCAGGTCAAAGCCCTTAAAAACAGGTCATTTAGACCTCGGACATGGTTAGACGAGTCCGGCAAGGGGCTTCCCAGACGCATACCCCTTTTTTTAGGGGGCCGCGCGCATAAATGATGAAAGCCAATAAAGCTCAACTTTCTTCATCTTCCAAATTATACTTTATTTTGATACACTTTTTGCACGATATTTCTTAGAAACTAAGTCCTTCTCTTTTACAGATGAAGCACGTGCTACACCCATCCAGGATACAGCACAACAGAGACACAGGCGCAGACGTGCAGTAGGGACCCGTTGCAAGGATTCTTTTCAGATTAAGACCCTGCGTAAACCTTTCTCACTGTCTCTTGTTGATACACATCCCCCGGTTTCCTACCAGAGCCGATGAGGAGGCTGGCGTTTTGGCATTGGCCGCGTCAGAAGTTCCCGCCTGTACCTGGACACTAGGGGCTTAGGGCTTTATTCTGCCCGATATCATAAAGACCGAACACCTCAGGGAGTGTTCGGCGTCTCGAGTTAGGCCTTATATGCATCAGCTCCGAATCATGTCTTTGGTCAAATGTTGGGTTTGCCCGGCTCCTGTGTTTTGCTGCCTTACATTCCGTATCATCGGCTAACGCGGCACCAGGAGAACTACTGCGATTGTGCCCCGGTTCGGCCGGGAGAGCACCTCCGTAGAGAAAGCCGAAAACTGACTGTCATGATATAGCGAGAGACTGGTCAACCACTCGATCGACCATTGGAATGTTTAGAATTCCTCCGCTTTGACGAAGGACCGCTTCCCGGTCAGGCACATACGCGCCCTAAGTTCGGAGAAGCGCGGTGCCATCAGGGGCTATATAGTAGCCCCACATTCGAGCTCCTATGGCTAGGTGAAAGTGATAAAGCATTATAGTCCGGTTGCCTAGTTTGCTATGCTATCACCTCCTTAAAAGGACCAAGACGTTGTATTAAGTGTGAAAAAGTGTTTTTCTTTTTGCAAACACCCCCGCACCATGTGCGTGGGGGCTGAAACCAAAGACTGCCATCTTTCAGATTATACATACATATACGGCCGCACAGGAGATAGTTCAATACTTGAACACACAAGTATAAAAAGTCATTGCATTATAAACATGATCTTAGAAATCATACATGTCATTCAAACATAACATCTTTCGAGCACCGCAACTCTATTATACGAGCGCCCTGCAGGACTTCCTCAAAGTAATGCTCGGTGGGGAATCGGCTTTTGTCCGAACCCCGGGATGCAACAGCGGTGGCATCCATCTCTGCCCAGTATGTTTTACCACGGGCGAGAGCCATCCGCGCACCCTCTATGCATGCCGACCGCTTCATCGCCTTAATATGTGGCACTGCCCCAAGGAATTGCTGCAACAAGCCAAAATAACTCTTTGACTTGGGCCTTTTCGGCCACAGATGAGTTACCCCATCGGTCATGGCCAGTCCGGACAATCTATTCAGCTCAGCCCACTCAACCAGCCGATCACTCAACGGAAGTGGACACTCCGGACTATGGAATTGAGACCAGAAAAGCTCTTCCATTTCATGATCCTCCTGGCTTCGAAAGTGCACGACTGCGTCAGCCGCACCGTACAATCGGCCCAGCTGAGCATACTTCGGATCCGTGAACTTCCTACGCAGCATAAAGGGCTTTCCAGCCACAATGTCTCCGACCTGACGTAGTTCCTCCTTCATAGCCCGCATCGCACTACGGGCATCCTTGGCTTCGGCATCGGCCTTCTTCAGGTCCTCTTGCTCCGCTCGGCGTTCTCCTTCAAGAACCTCCAGGTGGTCGGTAGCAACTTTTAATTTCATGGCCATTCCGGCCATCTCCTTCCTGCTTCGGCAGTGAGCAGCCTTCTCGGCTTCTAGCTCTTCCGCTGCCTTCAAGGCAGCCGCCTCGCTTTTTCTGGCTTGCTCCTTGGCCCGAGCAAGTTCTGCTCGAAGGTCTTCCACAGCAGCAACACCATCTGCATCAAGCATACAACTTGTAAGGAATGGGCATCAGCTCCCTTATTAAGCGACCACGGCGCAATCACATACCTTGTGAATCATCAAGTCGTTTATTGACCAGCGAGATGTCCGCATCTGCAGCGTCGAGTTGCTTCTTCAGCTCGGCGAATCCATCCGTCCGGCTGGCCACCGAACGTTCCGCCACCTGCATAGGAAAGGCGACAGTTAATAACTGAGATTATGATCCTAGGCACGCTGCCGTTTTCGACAGCATACCAAATCTCAGGGGCTACTATACAGGGTGCACTTCATGTGCAAAACTGTCAACAGGTATGTCATTTTTTGCGTACCTCAAATCCCGTCAGTAAACTTCCGACGGCCTCATACAACCCGCTATCGGCGGACGAGATCCTCTCAATCACATTACCCATTAATGTGCGGTGATCTTCTGAGATGGACGCCCTCTTAAGCAAATCCTGCAGCTCCACCGGCCGTACTCCAATGGGTGCCGAACTCTCCGGCCCCGCCGGACTCGGGGAGACCCTCCGTGACAACACCTCAGGGTCGTTCGCCCCGTGCGATGGGGCGGCAGATGGAGGCGTTTCGCTCTCCATCATCTCCGGACGAAGGTATCCCGAAGATGAGCTGTGCTGAGATGGGCTGAGATCTGAACTACAAGGTAAAAACTTCGGTTACCTTTAGACATTAAGCAGGGGTGTCTAATAATTATAAAATCCCCCTTTTTAGTTAAGGCTCATTAGAGGGCTGATTCCTCCGAGGAAACAGTACGGCCGGGGTGCTTTCTGGCGCAGGACCTTACGGTACAGATTTCTTTCCCCGCTTTGAGGCCTTGGCCTCCGGGTCTTCGGAAGTGTTCCTCTTCTCCCCCGGGAAGGAGGGACTCTCGATTCCTCCCTTACTAAACGCCTCCTTGGCAGAGGTGACAGTTTCCCCGTGCCCCCCTTCGCCCTCATTCGAAGGTGCAACCTCCAACATTTTGATTAACACGGGATCATGCGTGGTCTCAGGGAGGGGGGCCGGACACCGTATCAGTTTTGGTTGCGCTATCCACTCCTGTCCAGGGATAGCTGGTTAAAAGGCAAGCTCACAATAAATAAATGGATGGTGTGTCCAGACACAGGGCTACTTACTTGAGTATCCGGGCGATTGCAGCTTAGGCCAGCGTCCTCGGTCAATTCCGGATGCGTCTCTTGCGATCCGAAGAACAGTTTATACATCTCCATGGGAGTCAAACCCATGAAGTGTTGAAGAGCTCGCGGCCCCCCCGGATTAAATTCCCACAGACGGAGGGGGCGACGTTTGCAGGGCAGTAGGCGCCGGATCAACATGACCTACACCACTGCGACCAGATTGATCTCCCTTTCTTGGAGGACTCGAATCCGGTCCTGCAACAGGGGGACGTCTTTGGGCGGCCCCCAGTCACGCCCCTTGTTGACCCATGACATCAGCTGCTGTGGAGGGACCGAGCGAAAGACGGGCGGCGTCTTCTGCCTGCTGCCCCGGGGAGCGGTGATATAAAACCACTCCTGTTGCCACAAGTCGAGCTCCTCTTGGAAAGAGCCCTTGGGCGATGGAGCTTCGGCCCTCTTGCTTATAACCGCCCCGCCGCACTCTGCCTGACGCCCCTCAATCATCTTCGGCTCCACGTTGAAGGTTTTGAGCCATAAGCCGAAGTGAGGGGTAGTGCGGAGGAAGGCTTCACAGACGACAATGAATGATGAGATATGGAGGATGGACTCCGGAGCCAGGTCGTGGAATTCCAGCCCATAGTAAAACATGAGCCCCCTCCTTAAGGGATCCGTCAGGAAGCCTAAACCCCGACGGAAGTGAGACATGAACACGACGATCTCGCCAGGCTCGGGAGTTGGGATAACTTGCCCTCGGGCAGGCAGCCTATGCGAAATCTCGTAGGTTAAATACCTGGCATCTCTCAGCTTTAGCACGTCCTCCTCCGTGACGGAGGAGGGCATCCACCGGCCTCGTAGATCAGGACCGGACATTGTCGAGGATCGAAGGTACCTGAATTCGGAGCCCTGGGTGTTGGAACTCAGGGAGAGGGGCGGATTCGATAGAGGATTGAATAAAAAGAACGGGCCTTGGTCTCATTATAAAGAGGAAGAATACCAAGAGTCGTCCCCGTGACCGTTTGGAACCCGCCTTCGATGGAGGGGGCGTGGCAACGGGCGCGGTTGGGTTACCCACGTCCGTATTGATGGGAATCCCGGAATAAGGGGAACACGATCTATGCTTCGACAGGACGTGCCAAGGAAACCGCCTCGCTAAACGCGCTGAAGTGGTACAATAAAAACGTTTCAAATAAAGGCTTGGTTGTGGTGTGACGTCACGCCACAGAATACGTCAGCAGATTGAACTTGTGTGAATATTATTCTCTCTACGGTGGTATGTGGAAATTATTTTGCAGAGCCGGACACTATCCTGGTGTTCACAATCTTCTATAAATTATTCGGAGGAGGAACCCGCCTTGCAATGCCGAAGACAATATGCGCTCCGGACTCGTCGTCATTGAAGCCTGGTTCAGGGGCTACTGAGGGAGTCCCGGACTAGGGGGTGTTCGTATAGCCGAACTACCATCATCATCCGGACTCCAAGACTATGAAGATACAAGATTGAAGACTTCGTCCCGTGTCCGGATGGGACTTTCCTTGGCGTGGAAGGCAAGCTTGGTGATACGAATATGTAGATCTCCTACCATTGTAACCGACTCTGTGTAACCCTATCCCTCTCCGGTGTCTATATAAACCGGATGGCCTTAGTCCAGAGGACGAACAACAATCATACCATAGGCTAGCTTCTAGGGTTTAGCCTCCTTGATCTCGTGGTAGATCTACTCTTGTAACCCACATCATCAATATTAATCAAGCAGGACGTAGGGTTTTACCTCCATCAAGAGGGTCCGAACCTGGGTAAAAACATCGTGTCCCTCGTCTCCTGTTACCATCCGCCTAGACGCACAGTTCGGGACCCCCTACCCGAGATCCGCCGGTTTTGACACCGACAGGTGCCGGTCAGTCCGAGCGTTTGAGAACCATTTGAGGCGCCTGTCTGGGTCGAAATTTCGTGATCGATCGGTGACCGGGCGGCCCGCCGGGCGTTTGAGGCCAGTTTGGGGTTCCTGGTGTCGGTGTCAAAACCGCCGGATCTCGGGTAGGGGGTCCCGAACTGTGCGTCTAAGGCTAATGGTAACAGGAGGCGGGGGACACAATGTTAACCCAGGCTTGGGCCCTCTCTATGGAGGTAATACCCAACTTCCTGCTTGATTGATCTTGATGAATATGAGTATTACAAGAGTTGATCTACCACGAGATCGTAATGGCTAAACCCTAGAAGTCTAGCCTATGAGATTATGATTGTTGTCCTACGGACTAAACCCTCCGGTTTATATAGACACCGGAGGGGGCTAGGGTTACACAAAGTCGGTTACAGAGAAAGGAATCTACATATCCGAATTGACATGCTTGCCTTCCACGCAAAGGAGAGTCCCATCCGGACACGGGACGAAGTCTTCTATCTTGTGTCTTCGTAGTCCAACAGTCCGGCAACAGTACATAGTCTGGCTGTCCGAGGACCCCCTAATCCAGGACTCCCTCAGTAGCCCCCGAACCAGGCTTCAATGACGACGAGTCCAGCGCGCAGATTGTCTTCGGCATTGCAAGTCGGGTTCCTTCTCCGAATACTTCCAAGTACCTGACTTAAATAGCAGTGTCCGGCCCTTCATTTAATGACGCGCTCATCGGCTTCTGCACCTTCATGATTTCAGTTTCCACGTGTCGAGCGGATATGAGAGGTCGAGACATTTTTGCATCTACCACCCTGACCATATGAGAAAATTGTCTATTAAAGAGACGGGCATCTTCAGATCTAATCCACACCATCTCCCCCAAACGAGGAATCCTCAGAGCTTGCTCGCCAAAACTACACCAACATGGCTAGCGCTCCCAGCTCTTCCTCCCGTCCTCACGGCCCCAAGCAGGGTGATTGGGAAAAGTGTTCCGTATCCCACGGCCAACTGGTGAAGCTGCAGACCAAGGGATTTCTTCCCCCCGCAGATCTAGTCCCCGTCCGAGCCAGATTGGCTTCTTTCGATGGTGGGGAATAGGCGGAGAAGCTCCCCAACCCGTCCAGGGGGGGGGAGCAAGTATGCTTTGTTCCCTATTTGCTGAGAGCTATCGGATTTCCAATCCATCCGTTCCTCCGAGGGCTTCTAGAGTACTATGGCCTCCAGCTGCAAAACTTCACACCTGCCTCCATCCTGCATATTGTGGGTTATGTTGCTCTTTGCGAGCTATTTCTGGGCTGCGAGGCTCATTTCGAGTTATGGAAGAAGTTGTTCTACCTCGTCCCTCGTAATCAAGAGGGATCTATATTCCAAATGGGCGGAGCCGAGATATGGCGCATCGTCGGGACCGGATACCTATCTGGTACGCTGAACAAGGCATCTGAAGAATGGCCTTCCGAATGGTTTTATGTTGAAGACGTATACCTTCCCGACCCAATCGGTAGGGGTCTTCCTGAGTATTCAAGTACTCCATTGAAGAAGCGCCTCAGCTGGCGTCCTTGGAGCCCCAGGGAGAAAGATAGCTTGGAAGTCCACCAATTGATGAGCAAGATAAAGACGCTCGCTCAATCCGGATTGTCAATAGTTGAGGTTATGGCGATATCCATAATGCGAGGGTTCAACCACTCCAATACCGAGGGCGCCCCATGTGGCACTTCAACGGAGAAGATGATGCCACCCGTTATGGTCGGAAGCGTTTGGACACTCATACTGCTTTGGCGAAAATACTGTCCGGATTATACAAAGGGGAGGAGGAGGAGTTCATCCACATTAAGCCCAGGGATGGATTTTCCATGTACAACCCTTCCAGCTGGGTGAGTTTTCGCCCCACTACTCTACTCCATCAACTCCCTAAATCCTTTTTTCATAAATATTAATCTGTCATTTATAACAGGAATGGCGGAAGGTCACCAGGGAGATCCACAGCCCCGCACCACAGCCAGAGGACCACAACCAGGCCCTCGACCCCAGATTCGAAGAGGATCCGGATATATTCATGGAGCTCGGGGAAGGGGTGTTTTACCAGGCGAGCTGTGACGGCACCAAAGTGGCCATCATTGCCGACTATCCCGGCCTTCTCCCTGCAACACATGTAAGTAATCAGGAGACTTGTCCTTTGATAGAATTCCCTCTTTCCGCCTCACCCACCGCACTATATTATGCTCTAAAGGGGAGGCGATCGACGCGCAAGAAGGCGGCGCCTACGACGGGCAGGCCTCCGAAGAGGAAGGCAAATAGAAATATGGTCGACCCTTCATTGAAGAGGTATGGTTTTAAATATGCCCCATGGCCGCCATCTTAAAGTATGACACTACCCATTGTGTCTTGTCAGGAAGAACTTTCGCCGGACTATGTTCGAGGATCCTACCGGTCATGCCTATACTAGCCGGATTCCGAACCCTGCCACGAGGACAGAGGCTAACGCGGAAGTGACACCGGATTGTCCTTCTGCGGAGGATTCAGATAAAGTATCCGCCACAAACACCAAAGTGGAAACCGCCATGAATCATCGGCGCCGGCGGGCCGCTCTTCGCGACCCTGGTTTTTCAAAAGAAGCTTTTAATGCCTTCAACTCGGGTGATGCATACATCTGAGCTGCTCGGGATGGGCTTTCCAGAGCCACAAATCAGTATTTGAAAGATATGCGGGTAAGTACACATTTGTGCAGAAATGATAATCATATACCAGTAGCCCCCCGAGACTTGAAACAGTTGGTACAACTGATTTAAGGATCGTTATATGACCAGGTGCTCACAGAGAAGAACAATCTGTTGTCTCAAGAGCTGGAAAAGTGTCAGGCCCAGCTGACTGATGACCCACAAGTATAGGGGATCGATCGCAGTCCTTTAGATAAGTAAGAGTGTCGAACCCAACGAGTTGCAGAAGGAAATGGAAAGCGGTTTTCAGTAAGGTATTCTCTGCAAGCAATGAAATTGTAGGTAACAGATAGTTTTGTGATAGGATAATTTGTAATAGGTAACAAGCAATGAAAGTAAATAAAGTGCAGCAAGGTGGCCCAATCCTTTTTGTAGCAAATGACAAGCCTGGAGAATTTCTTATAATGAGAAAAGCGCTCCCGAGGACACATGGGAATTATCGTCAAGCTAGTTTCATCACGCTCATATGATTCACGTTCGTTACTTTGATAATTTGATATGTGGGTGGACCGGTGCTTGGGTACTGCCCTTTCTTGGACAAGTATCCCACTTATGATTAACCCCTATTGCAAGCATCCGCAACTACAAAAGAAGTATTAAGGTAAACCTAACCATAGCATGAAACTAGTGGATCCAAATCAGCCCCTTACGAAGCAACGCATAAACTAGGGTTTAAGCTTCTGTCACTCTATCAACCCGTCATCTACTTATTACTTCCCAATGCCTTCCTCTAGGCCCCAATAATGGTGAAGTGTCATGTACTCGACGTTCACATAAGACCACTAGAGGAGAGACAACATAAATCTCATCAAGATATCGAACAAATACCAAATTCACATGACTACTAATAGCAAGACATCACCCATGTCCTTAGGAACAAACGTAACTACTCACAAAGCATATTCATGTTCATGATCAGAGGAGTATTAATATGCATTAAGGATCTTAACATATGATCTTCCACCAAATAAACCAATTAGCATCAACTACAAGGAGTAATCAACACTACTAGCAACCCACAGGTACCAATTTGTGGTTTTGATACAAGATTGGATACAAGAGATGAACTAGGGTTTTGAGAGGAGATGGTGCTGGTGAAGATATTGATGGAGATTGACCCCCTCTCGGTGAGAGGATCGTTGGTGATGACGATGGTGATGATTTCCCCTTCCCGGAGGGAAGTTTCCCCAGCAGAACAGCTCCACCGGAGCCCTAGATTGGTTCCGCCAAGGTTCCGCCTCGTGACGGCGGAGTTTCGTCTGGAGGGCCACCAGGGGGCCCACGAGACAGGGAGGCGCGCCCCCACCCTTGTGGCTAGGGTGTGGGCCCCCTCTGCTACTTTCTTTGCTCAATAATTTTTATTAATTCCAAAAATGACTTTCGTGGAGTTTCAGGACTTTTGGAGCTGTGCAGAATAGGTTTCCAATATTTGCTCCTTTTCCAGCCCAGAATTCCAGTTGTTGGCATTCTCGCTCTTCATGATAAACCTTGTAAAATAAGAGAGAAGAGCCATAAGTATTGTGACATAACATGTAATAACAGCCCATAGTGCAATAAATATCGATATAAAAGCATGATGCAAAATGGACGTATCAACTCCCCCAAGCTTAGACCTCGCTTGTCCTCAAGCGGAAGCCGATATCGAAAAATATGTCCACATGTTTAGAGATAGAGGTGTCGATAAAAAATAAAATACGGACATGAGGGCATCATGATCATTCTTATAACAGCAACATATATAGATTTTGTCATATGATTTCTTATGCTCAAGTAACAACCTATTCACAATGTCGAGTATGGTTCAGAAACTTCATTGAGAACCCAGAAACTATAATCTTAGTCATTGAAGCAATTGCAATTTATCATAACATCAGAAAGAGTCAAGAATAAAGCTTTTCAGCAAGTCCACATACTCAACTATCATATAGTCTTCTACAATTGCTAACACTCATGCAATACTTATGGTTATGGAGTTTTAATCGGACACTGAGAAAGATAGGGGCTTATAATTTCGCCTCCCCACGTATTCACCTTTGGGTGATGTCAACAATAATAGTTCATGCAAACTTACATCCAATTGTGTGTGTGTGTGTGTGTATATATATATATATATATATATATATATATATATATATATATATATATATATATATATATATATATATATCAGGATCTTTCCAACACGAGGTGCTTGCCAAAGGATAAAATGAAAAAGGGAAAGGTGAAGATCACCTTGACTCTTGCATATAGTAAAAGATAGGCCCTTCGCAGAGGGAAGAAGAGGTTGTCATGTGCTTTTAGGGTTGAATGCACAAAATCTTAATGCAAAAGAACGTCACTTTATATTGCCACTTGTGATATGAACCTTTATTATGCAGTCCATCGCTTTTATTACTTCCATATCACACGATCGTATAAAGCTTATTTTCTCCGCACTAATAACTCATACATATTTAAAGAGCAATTTTTATTACTTGCAACATGACAACTTACTTGAAGGATCTTACTCAATCCATAGGTAGGTATGGTGGACTCTCATGGCAAAACTGGGTTTAAGAATATTGGGAGCACAAGTAGTATCTCTACTTGGTGCAAGGAATTTTGGTAGCATGAGGGGGAAAGGCAAGCTCAACATGTTGGACGATCCATGACAATATACTTTAACTAAGATGTAAGAAATCATAACCCATTACGTTGTCTTCCTTGTCCAACATCAACTCTTTAGCATGTCATACTTAATGAGTGCTCACAATCATAAAAAATGTCCAAGATAGTATATTTATATGTGAAACCCTTTCTTTCTTTATTACTTCCTATTAATTGCAACGATGACCAAAACTATGTTTGCCAACTCTCAACAACTTTTATGTATCATACTCTTTATGTGTGAAGTCATTACTATCCATAAGATCAATATGAACTCTTTTATTCCTTTTATTCTTTCTATTTTCTCAAGATCATAGCAAGATAGCAAAGCCCTTGACTCAACACTAATGTTTATTATATATAGCTCACGGACTCGATTACAAAGAGGGATTACAAAGCAAAACTCAAAACAAATTCATACCAAAACATTATTCTACTAGATCTAGATATTACTAAAAGGATCGAACTAAGTAAAACGGTAAAGAGAGGAGTGTGATGGTGATACGATACCGGGGCACCTCCCCCAAGCTTGGCAGTTGCCAAGGGGAGTGCCCATACCCATGTGATTATGTCCTCGGAGGTGGTGAAGAAGGAGTTGTTGATGATGTAGGATTGTCGCCCATCTTCAAAGGCATAGGCTCACCATCATAGAAGGATGATCGAGTCTCCGGGATCCTCAAATCTACAGCCAAACTCATCCTCTTGAATCTATATTCATACTCACAGTTTTGGTTTTGCAGGTCATAGATCTGTGCTTGGAGGTGCTCGATTTTCTCATGAAGCTTGAAGATGGTCTCCCCAATGCTCTTGGCGTCCAGCTTGTGGTTGTTGGTGAACTCTGCGATCATCATCTAGTTGGCGTTAAGTCCACACTCCACCATCCCTTGGCACTTGAAAACTTGTTGTTCCATAGCTTCGAGCTTTGTCTCCACGCTTCCGGTACGCCTTGGTCCCTCCACATCGCGGATGTGCAGCACCCCCTCACGCATCTCAATGGTTTGAGGGTGTTGCGGCACCTCCGCTAGATAGGGGTTGATAACCCTCTCGAAAAACTTGTCCTTGGGAGCACTTGGAGACGTCATGGTGCTCTAGATCTTTTAGAAAAACAGCTCGAAATGAAAACAGAGGATATTTGCGTGATACGATGGTCAAAACCTTCGGGAGATTATATAATGAATTTTACCGACCAAAAGAAGTAACGTGCAAGAAAACGGAGTTCGGAAGGCACACGAGGTGCCCATGAGGCAGGGGGCGCGCCCGGTAAGGGTGGGTGCGCCCTCCACCCTCGTGGAGGCCTCGTGTCCTTCCCGGACTACTTCTTATTTTCCTAAATTCCTAAATATTCCAAAACAGAGAAAAATTGCCATTAGAATTGTTTTGGGGTCGGTTTACTTACCGTACCACATACCTATTCCTTTTCGTAGTCTGAAACGTTCTGGAAAGTGTCCCTTATGTATCCCTCCAGGGTTACGGTTTCAATAATATTGGTTTCAACATTTATCGGATTACCTGAGATAT
This sequence comes from Triticum aestivum, assembly GCF_018294505.1. Classification (NCBI taxonomy): domain Eukaryota; kingdom Viridiplantae; phylum Streptophyta; class Magnoliopsida; order Poales; family Poaceae; genus Triticum; species Triticum aestivum. Next base: position 693,041,276 of record NC_057803.1, read on the forward strand.
AATGTTTGATTCTTTGACTGTTCACCACCCTCGGACTTGTGCCTTCAAAGTTGTTGATTTTTATGGCACCGGAACGATAGACCCCCTCGATAACAGAAGGACCTTCCCATTTAGAGAGAAGGTTTCCTGCAAAAAATCTTAAAGGAGAGTTGAATAGCAACACATAATCACCTACGTTAAACTCATGCTCTTGTATCCTTTTGTCATGCCATCTTTTAACTTTTTCTTTGAACAGCTTGGCATTCTCATAAGCTTGGGTTCTCCATTCATTGAGTGAGCTAATATCAAATAACCTCTTCTCACCGGCAAGTTTGAAGTCATAGTTGAGCTCTTTAATAGCCCAATATGCCTTATGTTCAAGTTGTAGAGGTAAGTGACATGCTTTTCCATAAACTATCTTATACGGAGACATACCCATAGGATTTTTATATGCAGTTCTATAGGCCCATAATGCATCATCAAGTTTCTTGGACCAATTCTTTCTAGATCTATTAACAGTCTTTTGCAAAATTAATTTGAGCTCTCTATTACTCAACTCTACTTGTCCAATAGACTGTGGGTGATATGGAGATGCAATTCTATGATTAACATCTTACTTAGCGAGCAATTTATGAAAAACACCATTAATAAAATGTGAACCGCCATCAGTCATTAAGTATCTAGGGACTTCAAACCCCGGAAAAATAACTTTTTTAAGTATCTTAATAGAGGTGTTATGATCAGCACTACTAGTTGGAATAGCTTCTACCAACTTAGTAACGTAATCAACCGCAACTAGAATATGTGTGTATCCATTAGAGGTAGGAAAAGGTCCCATATAATCAAAGCCCCAAACATCAAACAGTTGAATAACAAGAGAATAATTCATAGGCATTTCTTGACGTCTACTAATATTACCTATTCAGTGACATTCATCACAAGACAAGACAAACTTACGGGCATCTTTGAAGAGAGTAGGCCAATAAAAACCAGATTGCAATACCTTATGTGCAGTTCTATCTCCAGCATTGTGTCCTTCATATGGTTCGGAGTGGCAATTGTGTAGGATATGTTCCTATTCATGCTCAGGTACACAACGTCTAATAACACCATCTACTCCTTCTTTATAAAGGTGTGGGTCATCCCAGAAGTAATGTCTTAAATCATAAGAGAACTTTTTCTTTTGCTAGTATGTGAAACTAGGTGGTATAAATTTAGCAACAATGTAATTAGCATAATTAGCATACCATGGAGCAGTACGAGAAGCATTAATGACCGCTAATTGTTCATCAAGAAAGCTATCATCAATAGGTAGTGGGTCATCAAGAACATTCTCTAACCTAGACAAGTTGTCTGCAATGGGGTTCTCAGCTCCCTTTCTATCAATCATATGGAAATCAAATTCTTGGAGCAAGAGAACCCATCTAATAAGTCTAGGTTTAGCATCTTTCTTTTCCATAAGATATTTAATAGCAGCATGATCAGTGTGAATAGTAACTTTAGAATCAACAATATAAGGTCTGAACTTATCACAAGCAAATACAACTGCTAAGAATTATTTTTCAGTAGTAGCATAATTTCTCTGGGCAGTATCAAGAGTTTTACTAGCACACTGGATAACATTTAATTTCTTATCAACTCTTTGCCCTAGAATAGCATCTACAGCATAATCACTAGCATCACACATAATTTCAAAGGGTAACTTCCAATCAGGTGGTTGAACAATAGGTGCAGTGATCAAAGCTTTCTTAAGTATTTCAAATGCTTCTACACAATCATCATCAAAGACAAAAGGAATATCTTTTTGCAATAAATTAGTCAGAGGCCTAGAGATTTTAGAGAAGTCCTTAATGAACCTCCTATAAAAACTGGCATGACCAAGGAAACTTCTTATACCTTTAATGTCCTTGGGCCATGGCATCTTTTCAATAGCATCAACCTTAGCTTTATCAACTTCAATACCTCTTTCAGAAATTTTATGCCCCAAGACAATGCCTTCATTAACCATAAACTAGCACTTTTCCCAATTCAAGATGAGACTAGTGTATTCACATCTCTGCAAAACTCGATCAAGGTTGCTCAAGCAATCATCAAAAGAGGATCCATAAATGGAGAAATCATCCATGAATAGCTCACAAATCTTTTCACATAAGTCAGAGAATATAGCCATCATACATCTTTGAAAGGTAGTAGGTGCATTACATAAACCAAAAGGCATACGTCTATAAGAAAAAGTACCAAAAGGGCAAGTAAAGGTAGTTTTTGATTGATCGTCCGCTGACACTGGTATTTGAGAGAAACCAGAATAACCATCTAGAAAGCAGAAATGTGTATGTTTGGATAGTCTTTCTAGCATTTGATCAATAAAAGGTAAAGGGTAATGATCTTTCTTAGTAGCTTTATTTAATTTACGGAAATCAATTACCATCCTATAACTTGTAATAATTCTTGGCGGAATCAATTCATCTTTATCATTAGGAACAACAGTAATACCTCCCTTCTTAGGGACACAATGGACAGGACTTACCCAATCACTATCAGCAATGGGATAAATTATACCTGCCTCAAGGAGCTTTAGTATCTCCCTTCTTACCACTTCTTTCATCTTAGGATTTAACCGTCGTTTATGATCTCTAACTGGTTTGGAACCTTCGTCCAATTTAATTTTGTGTTGGCATAGAGTGGGACTAAAACCCTTAAGATCATCAAGAGTATATCCAATAGTAGAAAGGTGCTTCTTCAGAGTTTTCAATAATCTTTCCTCTTCAGGTTCTGAAAGGTTAGCACTAATAATAACAGGATATATATTATTTTCATCAAGATAAGCATATTTAAGATTATCAGGTAAAGGTTTGAGCTCAAACACGGGATCACCCTTGGGTGGAGGAGGATCCCCTAGGATTTCAACAGGCAAGTTCTGTTTCAGAATAGGACCCTGTTGAAGGAATACTTCATCTGTTTCCCTTCTTTCAAAACATATCATTTTCATGGTCTAGCAAATATTGTTCTAACAGATCAGTAGGAGGCACGACAATAGAAGCAAGACCAATAATCTCATCCTTACTTGGAAATTCTTTATCATGGGGTTGTCTACGGAACTTAGCAAAATTAAACTCATGTTTCATATCCCCCAAGCCAATTGTAACAACATCCTTTTCACAATCAATCTTAGCATTAACAGTATTCAAGAAGGGTCTACCAAATATAATGGGACAAAAGCTATCTTGTGGGGAATGAAGAACAGGAAAATCAGCAGGATATTTAACTTTCCCACACAAGACTTCATCATCTCTAACAATCCCAAATGGTGAAATAGTATCTCTATTGGCAAGCTTAATTGTAACATCAATATCTTCCAACTCAGTGGGTGCAATATCATGCATAATTTCATTATATAAGGAAATAGGTATTGCACTAGCACTAGCACCCATATCACATAAGCCATGATAACAATGATCTCCTATTTTAACAGAAATAACAGGCATGCCTACAACAGGTCTATGTAACTTAGCATCGAGTTTAGCAATATTAGCAGCTTCCTCACAGAAGTAGATAACATGCCCAGCTATATTATTAGCCAAGAGATCTTTAACCGTAGCCATACTAGGTTCAACTTTAATTTTCTCAGGAGGTGTATATGTTCTAGTATTACTCTTACAAACCACAGTTAAAGCTTTAGCATGATCCTTTATCCTAACAGGGAAAGTTGGTTTCTCAACATAAGTAGTGGGAACAATAGGATCATTATAAGTGATAGTCTTTTCCTCAACTGTAACAGGTGCAACTACTTTTACTTCAATGGGAGGATTGTATTTAAACCACTTCTCCTTAGGGAGATCAACGTGAGTAGCAAAAGATTCACAGAAAGAAGTTACTATCTCAGAGTCAAGTCCATATTTAGCGCTAAATCCACGAAAAGCATCGGTATCCATAAAAGATTTAACACAATCAAACTTAGGTGTCATATCTGACTCTTTACCATCGTCGGAACCCCAATCTTCAGAGTTGCGTTTAATTCTTTCCAATAAGTCCCACTTGAATTCAATAGTCTTCAGCATAGGAAGTATTGAGCATAGTGCGATCATTGAGAGAAAGTCGAGCATAAATTTTTTGAATAATCATACCTCTTGAGAGCTCATGATTGGGGCATAAATATAACATTGACTTAAGCCTCCCCCAAGCTTGAGCGATGCTTTCTCCTTTGCGAGGCCAAAAATTATATATATAATTACGATCACAATGAACAAGATGCATATGATAGAACTTCTGATGAAATTCCAATTTAAATCCTTTATAGTTCCAAGATCTCGTATCATCACATAGCCTATACCATGTCAATGCATCTCCCTTGAAAGATAAAGGGAAGACCTTCCTCTTAACAACATCATCAGGTATACCTGCAAGCTTAAATAATCCACAAACTTCATCCACATAGATAAGGTGTAAATCGGGATGCAATGTTCCATCTCCTGCAAAGGGATTAGCTAGCAGTTTCTCTATCATACCAGAAGGAATTTCAAAGTAAACATTTTCAGTAGGTTCAGTAGGTTGAGGAGCAACCGTTTGCTCTACTGGTCGGGGCAAAGATGCCCTGAACAAGCCCCTCAAAGGATTAGTTTCCATAGTAACAAGTGACAGTAAATTTCAGCACACTATATAAATGTTTCCTTACCAAGTTCCACTCACCAAAGGCACTTCACTCCCCGGCAACGGCACCAAAAAAGAGTCTTGATGACCCACAAGTATAGGGGATCTATCATAGTCCTTTCGATAAGTAAGAGTGTCGAACCCAACAAGGAGCAGAAGAAAATGGAAAGCGGTTTTCAGTAATGTATTCTCTGCAAGCACTGTAATTTGTAGGTAACAGATAGTTTTGTAATAGGATAATTTGTAACAAGTAACACACAACGAAAGTAAATAAGGTGTAGCAAGGTGGCCCAATCCTTTTTGTAGCAAAGGACAAGACTGGAGAATTTCTTATAATGAGAAAAGCGCTCCCGAGGACACATGGGAATTATCGTCAAGGTAGTTTCATCACGCTCATATGATTCGCGTTCGTTACTTTGATAATTTGATATGTGGGTGGACCGGTGCTTGGGTACTACCCTTTCTTGGACAAGCATTCCACTTATGATTAACACCTATTGCAAGCATCCGCAACTACAAAAGAAGTATTAAGGTAAACCTAACCATAGCATGAAACTAGTGGATCCAAATTAGCCCCTTACGAAACAACACATAAACTAGGGTTTAAGCTTCTGTCACTCTAGCAACCCATCATCTACTTATTACTTCCCATTGCCTTCCTCTAGGCCCAAATAATGGTGAAGTGTCATGTAGTCGACGTTCACATAACACCACTAGAGGAGATACAACATACATCTCATCAAAATATCGAACACATACCAAATTCACATGACTACTAATAGCAAGACTTCATCCATGTCCTCAGGAACAAACGTAACTACACACAAAGCATATTCATGTTCATGATCAGAGGAGTATTAATATGCATTAAGGATCTGAACATATGATCTTCCTCCAAATAAACCAATTAGCATCAACTACAAGGAGTAATCAACACTACTAGCAACCCACAGGTACCAATTTGAGGTTTTGGTAAAAGATTGGATACAAGAGATGAACTAGGGTTTTGAGAGATGTTGCTGGTGAAGATGTTGATGGAGATTGACCCCCTCCCGATGAGAGGATCATTGGTGATGATGACAGTGATGATTTCCCCCTCCCGGAGAGAAATTTCCCCGGTAGAACAGCTCCGCCGGAGCACTAGATTGGTTCCGCCAAGGTTCCGCCTCGTGGCGGCGGAGTTTCGTCCCGTAAGCTTGCTTATGATTTTTTTCCAGGGTAAAAGCCTTCATATAGCAGAAGATGGGCACCAGAGGGCCACCAGGGGGCCCACGAGGCAGGGGGCGCGCCCAGTAGGGGTGGGCGCGCCCCCCACCCTCGTGGCCAGGGTGTGGGCCCCTCTGGTACTTTCTTTACTCAATAATTCTTATTAATTCCAAAAAAGGACTTTCGTGGAGTTTCAGGACTTTTGGAGCTGTGCAGAATAGGTTTCCAATATTTGCTCCTTTTCCAGCCCAGAATTCCAGCTGTCGGCATTCTCGCTCTTTATGATAAACCTTGTAAAATAAGAGAGAATAGCCATAAGTATTGCGACATAACATGTAATAACAGCCTATAATGCAATAAATATCGATATAAAAGCATGATGAAAAATGGACGTATCACTGACTAAAGCTACCGCCGAACTACAGAAATCCAAGAAGGCAGCATCTGGTAATGTTCCCCTCTATCGAGAAAACATAATGGTGTACTAGGGTTATTAATACAGGCGCAAATCTTATAGCAGAAGCACCGGAAGTCGCACAAGCGGGAGGTCCAGGAGCTCAAAGGCAACTGGCCGCGCGCGAAAGTATCCTGACATAGGTCAGGGCGGAGAAGAACAAACTCTAAGATGCCAACACCCAGCTTGGCAAAGAGCTAAAAGATGTGCGGGCCCAGCTAGCTGACTCCGTGAAGGAGAATAAGAAGCTGCGAGGCGACATATTTGGTATGTGTTCGGACTTACCTTTATATAGTTCGGCAAGTGAAGGAACTGACATAATTATGTCTGTAAGTATATTGACGGGCCGTCCCGAAGAGGAGGTGTCTAGATCGTCAAGCGATCTGCTACAAGAGCTGTCGCAAATGCACGAGCCAGCTCGGCAGGCGATGCAAAGTATTGCTAAGGCTTTATGGCCATCCGACTCCCCTCCAGGAAGTATGGAGGGGCTTGTACAACTACTCCAGGGAGTGCGGCGGCGCTTCCGATTATGGAAGATATCGGCCTGCCGGGAAGGTGCGCGAGAGGCCTGGGCAATGGTGAAAACGCGGTATACCAAGCTCGATCCGAATCACATGGCCCGGGTCGGACCCGTTGGGTCAAATGGAGAAGAAATTCCCGTTAGTTTGGTATATGACCAGGTTCAAGTAGCCGCCAAGTATTCCCAGCAGGATTGTAGGCTAGATAGCTTGTTAGATGGCATAGAAGAAGAAGTGTTTGAGTCTAAGTGACTATGTACTTCATTTGACAAATTAATGTCTCTAGCTGAATTGTAAAACACTTGTCATGGCAGACCTTTTCGCTTCAACCTCTGGACTCGAAGGTGAGGAGTGCTTCTGAATACCCGCTCGGTAATGTAAACCGGGGTACACGTGGAAGCCAGGCATAGGGGTCATAGTTGCTTGAACAGACAAGTATCCGGCTAGTTATGTTATATTACATTTTGATCATAAGAAACATCTTACAGAGAGAATAGTTCCGTTAAAGGTTCCTTTCCTTGGGTAAGCATGCATTAATGTGCATGTCCGAACTGTGTTTGAAAAACCATAGCATACATAACATCTGGGGGTTCATAAAGTGATAAGTAAAAAACATCTTTAGTCCGCCGACCAAATATTCCCTTAAGAGCGCTAGCTTTCGGCTTCACCCAGTCGGAGGTACACATCCGAATGACCCGGCAATAACAATCGCAGAGGTGCTCCCTTTATGCCTTAGCCGAACTAACGGAAACGTAGGGCATAAGCACAAGAGTCAGGCAACTCATCTTGGTCAAAACTTAAGTCATATCGATGCGTATAATGGCGAATAAAAGGTACATACGTGGAGAAGACACATATGTGGTGAGCTTGATGCTCGGAAAATAATAGTAATAAGCTTCTATGCAAGAAGCCCCCAGGTATAATTGACATACATATTAAGAATAGTATGCATTATAGGTGTATGGTTTAACCATACAAGAGCTTTATAGCTTAAGAAATAAAAGTGAAAAGAGAGGAAAAATAAATAAAGGGAGGAAAAAGGGAAAAGGGGGGACGAACGAAGAGTCTGACGCTAGGCATAAAATCTTCGGAGTTTGGCCGCGTTCCATGGGTTCGGCTCCAGGCGATTTTCTGGTGCATCATGCAGGCGGTATGCTCCTCCGGTGAGAACTTCGTCGATGATGAAGGGACCCTCCCACTTGGGCTTGAGTTTGTCCTTTTTCTTCTCCGGCAAGCGTAGAACGAGTTCACCAATGTTATAAGTCTTGGCCCGTACTTCTCTGCTTTGATATCTGCGAGTCTGTTGTTGATAGAATGCGGAACGGGCCTTAGCAACGTCGCGCTCCTCCTCCAGGGCATCTAAGATGTCTTGCCGATCCAGCTCGGCCTCTCTCTCTTCATACATGCGCACTCGAGGTGAGTCATGAATAATGTCGCATGGTAACACAGCCTCTGCGCCATACACCATGAAAAAAAGTGTATATCCGGTAGAACGATTGGGTGTGGTCCGCAACCCCCAGAGTGCGGAGTCGAGCTCCTCCACCCAGTGCTTGTCTGATTATTTCAAAGACCGCACTAATCTGGGTTTGATGCCGCTCATAATAAGACCGTTAGCTCGTTTGACTTGACCGTTGGTTTGTGGGTGGTACACGGAGGCGTAATCGAGCTTGATGCCCAGATTAGCACACCAGACTTTCACCTCAACGGCTATGAAATTGGAGCCGTTGTCAGTGATAATGCTATGTGGAACACCATAACGGTGAACAACTCCTGATATAAAATCTATCACTGGCCCGGCTTCGGCCTTTTTGACTGGTTTGGCCTCTATTGACTTAGTGAATTTATCCACCATGACCAATGGGTATTTTTTCTTGTGGCTTCCTCCTTCAAGGGGTCCGACCATATCAAGCCCCCAGACCGCAAAAGGCCATGTGATGGGGATTGTTTGTAGAGCGGTGGGTGGCATATGGCTTTGGTTGGCGAAAAGCTGGCATCCGACGCAATGTTGGACGAGATCCTGCGTGTCTGCTCGGGCCGTTGGCCAATAGAAACCTGTACGGAAGGCCTTGCTTATGAGGGCCCGAGCCGCGGCATGGTGACCGCCGAGACCAGCATGAATTTCAGACAAGCGCTGCCACCCTTCCTCCTCGGAGATACATCTTTGAAGTACTCTGGTAGCGCTTTTCTTATAGTGTTCTCCCTCGTGAACCTTGTAGGCTTTAGAGCGCCACACAATGCAGCGTGCCTCATTCTGGTCCTCGGGAAGCTCTCACCTATTAAGGTAGGACAAGAAGGGTTTGGTCCATGGGGCGATGACTGCCATGATGAGATGGGCCGACGGTGTAATTTCGGTGGCTGAGCCCCCGATGATGTCGGTGTGTTTGGATTCTGGAGTTGTATTCGGGTCTAGATTTGTAGTGCCGCTCTCCCCTTGCCACACCACGGATGGCTTGAAAAGCCTTTCCTGAAAGATGTTAGGTGGGACAGGGTCGCGCTTGGCGCCGATGCGAGCAAGGACATCCGCTTCTTGATTACTTTCTCGAGCCACATGGTGAAACTCGAGCCCCTCAAACCGAGCCGACATTTTGAGAACGGCGTTATAGTAAGCCGCCATCTTCGGATCTTTGGCATCGAAATCTCCATTTATTTGAGATATTACGAGGTTTGAATCCCTGCGCACTTCCAGGCGTTGTATGCCCATGGAGACAGCCATCCAAAGACCATGCAATAAGGCTTTGTATTTGGCTGCATTGTTGGAGTCCGTGAACAATATTTGTAGGACGTACTGGACAGTATCTCTGGTAGGGGATGTTAGGACAACACCTGCCCCTAGGCCTGCTAGCATTTTGGAGTCATCGAAGTGCATGATCCAGTTGGAGTATGTGCCGTACTCTTTAGGGGGTTCGGCTTCTGTCCATTCGGTGACGAAGTCACCCAATACTTGAGATTTAATGCCCTGCACGGTTTGTATGATATGTCGAATGGAAGGAGCTCAATATCCCACTTGGCAATCCGACCCGTAGCGTCGCGGTTGTTTATTATGTCATTGAGAGGTACTTCGGAGGCCATCCTAATTGAATACTCTTGAAAGTAGTGTCGTAGCTTTCGAGATGCCATGAAAACCGCATATGCTATTTTTTGGTAATGAGGGTACCGGGATTTGCATGGTGTGAGGACGGTGGATACGTAGTATACCGGCTTCTGGAGCGGGAATTTGTGTTCGTCCTCCTCTAGTTCGACGACGAGCACCGCGCTCACGACTTGGTGTGTGGCCCATATGTATAATAACATGGGTTCACCGATGTTTGGCATGGCCAGGATTGGGTTGCTTGCTAGAAGAGCCTTTATTTCTTCCAATCCGGCCGTTGTCGCGTCCTTCCACTCGAAGTGTTCAGTGCGTCGGAGAAGGTGATACATCGGCAATGCCTTTTCTCCTAGTCTGGAAATAAAGTGGCTTAAAGTTGCCACACATCCGGATAATTTTTGGACCTGTTTAAGGTCTGTTGGGGTAGCCAACTGTGACAAAGCTCGGATTTTAGCTGGGTTTGCCTCAATTTCTCTATTGGAAAGGATGAAGCCCAGAAGTTTTCCAGCGGGAACGCCGAAAACACACTTTTTCGGATTGAGCTTGATGTCATATGTTCGGAGGTTGTCAAATGTGAGACGCGGATCGTCTATTAAGGACTCGACGTGCCTGGTTTTGATGACTACGTCCTCCACGTATGCTTCAACTGTCTTGCCGATTTGTTGCTCTAGGCATGTTTGAATCATGCGTTGATAGGTGGCATCGGCGTTTTTGAGCCCGAAAGGCATAGTGTTGAAGCAGAAAGACCCGTATGGGTGATAAATGCCGTTGCGGCTTGATCGGACTTCTTCGTCTTGATTTGATGGTATCCAGAGTATGCGTCAAGGAAACATAGTGAGTCGTGTCCTGCGGTAGCATCAATGATCTGATCAATGCAGGGGAGGGGAAAGAGATCCTTAGGGAAATCCTTGTTGAGGTCTTTGAAATCGACGCATAGGCACCAGGATTTATCCTTCTTTGGTACCATCACCAGGTTTGCTAGCCAGTCTGGGTGTTTTATCTCTCTAATGAATCCGGCCTCGAGTAACTTGGCTAGCTCCTCTCCCATGATTTGTTGTCTGGGTTCGGAAAAACGCCGTAATGTTTGCTTGACCGGCTTGTATCCCTTCAATATGTTTAGGCTATGTTCGGCCAGCCTGCGTGGGATTCCTGGCATATCAGAAGGGTGCCAGGCAAATATGTCCCAGTTTTTGCATAGGAGCGCCCGCAGTGCAGCGTCGACCTTGGGTTCCAGCTGTGACCCAATGGATGCTGTCTTCGTGGAGTCCATTGGGTGGACCTGGAATTTGACTATTTCGTTTGCTGGTTTGAAGGAGGTGGATTTGGATCGCTTATCAAGTATCACGTCATCCCTATCCATCGTGGAGCACAGTGCGGTTAATTCTTCGGCCGCGAGGGCTTCAGACAATGCCTCAAGGGCCAAGGCGGTGGTTTTCTTTTTGGCGCGGAGTGCTATGTCCAGATCACTGGTGAGAGTGATGATTCCATTGGGCCCGGGCATCTTGAGCTTCATGTACCTGTAATGGGGTACAACTTGGAAGCTCGCAAATGCATCTCGCCCTAAAAGGGCGTGATATCCACTGTTAAAAGGGGGAACTTGAAAGATTATCTCTTCGGACTGATAGTCCTCCGGCGTGCCGAATACCACATCAAGTGTGATTTTTCCCGCACACTGTGCCTCCCGACTAGGAATAATTCCTCGGAAGGTCGTGCTACTTTGCTCAATGCGGCTCCTGTCTATTTCCATTTTGTTGAGAGTTTCCTCGTAAATGAGGTTTAGTCCGCTGCCGCCGTCCATGAGCACTTTGGTAAGCAGAAGGTCGTCCACAATTGGACTAAGGACTAGTGCGGCAGGTGCCCGGACTGTTCTAAATTTTGGTTTGTCACTGGCATTGAAAGTTATGGCCATGTCGTTCCATGGGTTTATTGCTGCAACTTGGCAGACTTCGGCGAGGCCGCAGAGTGCCCTTTTGCGCTTATTGTTTGAGGCGAAAGTCTCGAAGACTGTCAGCACTGTAGGGTTGTTGTCCTCCGTGGGATGTTGCTCTGCGGTATTTTTGGTGAGGAGATCCTCGCCGCTCTTGGCCACCTGCTGGAGTATCCAACATGCTCTAAGGCTGTGGGTTGGTACGATATCCGGTGTTGTGTGTATCTTGCAAGGCCTATCGAGCCATCCCTCCAGAACGGTAATGCGCCCCGTAATGGGCTTTGATTTTTTTTGTTATTGGATCGGGCGACCGACGAAGGTGCATCCTTTTTGTCCGGATGAGGGGTTTAGTGGAAACCGGTGGCTCCCAAGAGGCTGCCTGAGTTTTCCAGGCGCTTTCTATTGCGCAATACTTCTGTAATATGGTTGCCAAGTCAGCGAAGTGTGATATGTGACAGTGATAGATTGCATTGAAGATTCCCTCGTCCATACAATTTTTGCAAAATAATGAGATTGTGTCTTCATCGCGGCATTCTTTGATCAATCTGGCCCAAAAGTGATGGACCATTTCCTGGGATTGCTCTCTGATGTGGGTAAAATCGCTTATATCTGGGTGGGTGGGTGGTTTTAAGTCTGGACCCTGATCCAATCTCGGATCCGGAGCTTGAGAAACTTCTGAGCCTTAACAGTTTGGGCTCCGGGATATCAACCAATTTTTCAGGCCCACTGTACGATTCTAAGTTCGGAGTACGGGGCATGCCTTCCCACGGGTGAGTATCCGGCTCTGTGAGCTCGGAGATCCAAACATAGTTCGTCCTCAACACAGGGCAAGAGTCGTTGCATTGCTCCTCCACTACCGCGATCTGATGGGTGATCGATGGAGATTCAATTTCTCTCTAATCGGGTTTAAGCCCAATCCGATCATAGTCCGTAGCGACTCCCAAGGCGGCGATGTGATCCAGGAGTTTGTTTAAAGACGACAACTCCATCGGATCCATCTGTTTGGAGTATTCTGAGCTGACACGAAGACGATTTTCGATGACCCGAGAAGTCATTGTCGGCCCGACGGCCGAATGGGCGGCCATGGTAAAGCCGCCCAGCCAGAGGGTTTGGCATGAAGCCAGGGCTCCCCCGGAGATCATGTTGTCCTTGATAGCAAGGCGAGCCATGAAGCCTATCTTCGATGTCACAATGAAACTCTCAATGAAAGCACGAATGTCGGTGTCAAAACTGGCGGGTCTCGGGTAGGGGGTCCCGAATTGTGCGTCTAAGACTAATGGTAACAGGAGGCGGGGGACACAATGTTTACCCAGGTTCGGGCCCTCTCTATGGAGGTAATACCCTACTTCCTGCTTAATTGATCTTGATGAATATGAGTATTACAAGATTTGATCTACCACAAGATCGTAATGGCTAAACCCTAGAAGTCTAGCCTATGAGATTATGATTGTTGTCCTACGGACTAAACCCTCCGGTTTATATAGACACCGGAGGGGGTTAGGGTTACACAAAGTCGGTTACAGAGAAAGGAATCTACATATCCGAATTGCCAAGCTTGCCTTCCACGCAAAGAAGAGTCCCATCCGGAGACAGGATGAAGTCTTCTATCTTGTGTCTTCATAGTCCAACAGTCCGGCAACAGTACATAGTCCGGCTGTCCGAGGACCCCCTAATTCAGGACTCCCTCACCCGGCTGTAGATGCTCTAAGTTTCAGAACGCCCCGCTCATCCACTCTGTCTTGCCAACTTGTGTGCCTCGAAGAGACGATGTTGTAAACCGCGGGGCTGAGGTATAGGCTCGAGGCTTTGCTCAAAGGCCGGCCAACCAGATGGACCAGAGGGGGAATTTTGTTGCTCTGGGATGACCACACTGTTCAGGTGAAAAACATTTCGATCTCAGCGTATTGTCTCTCGGTAATGCTTCATATCCGGGATATCGATGTGTGCTACAAGCTGACATCGGTTTATGGGCCAACCACCTCCTCGTGTGATGATGTTTTTTCGCTAGTTTTTGGGCAAAAAGTCCCCGGTGGTGTGATGTGGCTGGTTTTGGGCTATTTACCAAATATACCGTGCCCATGACAAGAACAAAAAAAAAGTCGACATAATTTGTATCAACTGCCACACTTCACAATTGCGACTTGAGAGAAATCCATCTTCAACATAGGCGCTTCACGTGAAGCAATGAAAGGGAGAACCCGAGGATGTGCACGTTGGAGTTGTTCTATTGTAACGTCGAAATGGCCATCCATTTCAACAGCCACATCCTCCATGCGCTTTCAACAAGAGGGAGAAGCCAACGATGTGCAAGTTGGACTCTTGATCATTTTAGGAAGAACGAAAGAACATAGTCCTATCCATATTAAGAGTGTCTGCTATAGATGCCAAACCGGAGGTTCGACTAGTTAAGTCGCTTGCGAAAATGTAGCACCGTTGCTTCTACTATAACAACCACTCCACCATCACAGTAACTTCCTCGACTAACTCATTTCATTCCTCGTCCCCTATGCTCACTCCCCATAAAATTTCCTCCCCCATTGCTTTTGTCATCTGTCATGCCTCTCGCTCTCCCATACCACCTTTGAATTTTGGAGATTGTGTACAACACCGCTATCACTACCGGACCGCTACCACCACCCTGTTTAAGCAGCTATTTCTATCGCCGCTCCTACTTGTAAGTTTATTATAAGTTTATGGATAACTCGACATTGGCAGTATCATGTTGAACTTTAAACCATGTGGCCAGTTCACACTGCACCACGTATTTTCTAGGGCCATTCACTGGATTAGCGCGCACTTATATAGTTCTGTGTCAATTTATAAAGTATGAGAGTTATCAAACTCTCAACAGTGGTTCTTCAGTTATACTGAATTGCAACTACATTGGTCGATTCTGATCGCTAGCACGAACAAGCAACTGCGGAGATCTTCCCAAAGAAGCTCGATACAAGTAACTTCTAAAACTTATAACTGACTCTTAACAAAGATCTATTTTTATTCCTCAATTGTCTCGATATAGTTATCGTAACTTCTAAAAGTTAATAATTGATTCCAATATCATATGAGGTTTTCCTCTCAAAAAATATATGGTATGAGGTTTTGACCTTTAAGTTTGAGTCGCAGATAAACTTTATCTGTAACTCCAACCAGAAGTAGTACTACATATGGCATGACCGTTTGTTTGCAAACATAAGAAGATCCAAAAGAATACAAGCTAACAAATTATTGGGAAACTAGAAATGGAACCAAATATTTCGAAGGAAAATCAGAATAAAAATATCAAAAGAAAAATATAATTTTAGTCAACAAATTATCGAGTAATTAGAAATGGAAACTGATGTTAAAGTAACATATGAAATATATCACCAAAAACATAAGTTTTTAGCTAAAATTTTATTGTGCAATTAGAAGTTAGCTAAAAACATAACTCATTTGACTTTAGTCCACTCAGTCATCTGTTCAAAGAGATAAAGTTTAAAATGCACACGCAGTTCATCCAAGCTGAGATTTCTCATGTTTTTCAAGTATGTAACAAGCCAGCGCATGTGCTGGCGGCGCTGGGTACAGGGGTAGGCCATGCGTCTAGTCGAGTTTGGTATGATGAATACTCTGTTGATGTAGCCCGTGTTGTAACCGGCGATTCTGCTGTGTCGTAAATGGAATACAAGTGTTCCATGTCAAAAAAAATGTAGACATGTATTTTGAAGAAAAAATTAGGAAAAAGTATAAAAAATAAGAACATAGCTTTAGCTATGAAATTACCGAGTAATTAGAAATGAAGCCAACATTTTGAATGAAAATATCAAAAGATGATTATTTTATTTTATTGCGCTGTTTTCTAACAGATTATTGAGCAATTAGAAATGGAGCTAGACACTCTCAAGCAGTTTTGCTTTTCGAATTCAAAGATCGATGGTGTCCATGCAGGACTGAAAAATGGCAGCACCCCCTTCGTTCATAATGGTTGGCATTCTAGATATTGATAATTTTATCTATAAAATTGGTCGGAATTTGCTAAGTTTGACTTTGGAACGGAGCGAGTAGTAACAGCCAGGTGTATATTGAACTGGAAAAAAAATGGAGTAGAAAAACAGGTATAGTACAGAATGTGCGTTGCTTCACCATATGGCACATACGATGAGCAATTCAAACTATTTTAAGAACTATACTATTTAAAAAAGAGTCTGGGTTGTGTCATCCACCAACAACCCTGGACGAGACCAAAAAGGATAGGCGTCGCATACCAAAAGCGGTGGCCGGCTGCTATCTTTGAGGCGCGCCATTACTGCTGGATCAGCGGCGCTGCGCCTCTGGGTGCTAATTAAGCACGGTACTATTAGCACCATTATTGAGGGCAATGAAGGGGGCTAACTACGGTGACCTTTACGCTAATATGATTGGCCACGCTGAGTCCCTGGCCTGCTAACGGAGGAGCAGGCGACGAATCAATGGCCGGGCCGTGCTTCATCGTTGTAACTAGATTGGGCGCGATGTTCGGCCACTCATTTGCCCAAACAGAATTGTGGTTGAGCGATGGCGATGGCTCCATAGATACTACTACTACATGCAATGCAACACATGGCTCGCCGCCCACCGACGTCCAACCACCTGTCCGTCCGTGAGCAAAAGATGATGGATCGATTGATTACGTCGGGCAGCAATCGATGAATGCATGCGAGGAAAGATAGATACATATGTCAAAAACACTTTTATATTATGGGACGGAGGGAATAGATCGGTATTGAGCTTGGTTGAAGAGCGTACAAAGAGCTTTGCGCTCATCCCACTTTCAACATTATTGCATGAACTCGGTCCGAACACTACAACAACTGTAGAAGTCCAAAGCCCAAAGCGTTGGCTAAAGCATTTCTAAAAAAAAAACTGAACATGTAGTACCCCCTCTGTCCATCTTTGTAAGACGTTTAAGATAACTAAAATTAAACTGTTTTTGGTGTTATCTTGAAGTGTCCTACAAAAATGAATGGAGGGGTAGTACTATTCGGGTCTCTCCAACGAGACAATGCCAGAAAACAAGCAAAAGGATTGTGTGTCATTATAGTAAGAACAAACAGGCAAGGTATTTATTCCAGAAATGTGGGACATTTTGTTTCTTCAGAACATGCAAAAGACTTGCCTGCCATTGTATTAAGAATGAGCAGACAAGGTGTTTTTCTCCAGAAATGTGCGACACTGATACTGGCATAAAGACTTAGGGGCGGCTAATTACTCGATTACGCGCTGTGCACCTTGGACCGCAGCACATAGTACCGTGGTTTTGCCTGGCGATGGCGTCGTCGGTCATGGCCTCATGGGTGCACTAGTTAATGGCACCCGAATAGGTTGGTTAACTAGGGTTCGGTGGCCTGGGTCCGGCCGGTCCGACTCTGACCTTATTAACAATCAATCTCGTCCGGAAGTACACTGTGCTGCAAGTAGCGCTTGCCCTACACAGCACGACGTGTCAATCACTTGTACCCTTACACAGCTCGACGTGTCAATCACTTGTACTACTAACAAGCTGCACGAAGAGGTAGGCAGAGGACCTCACTCCACTCCCCCACTGCGTTGCATTGCATGAACGGCACGAGCCCACAAGCACGTAGGCCTGCACCTTCCTTCGTCACCCAAATGAATGAACATCACTTGTCCTTAAAAAAATGGGTGGGCATTGAGTTCTCGATGTAGACCTCACTGCTTGAAAAGCGGTGGATCTTGCATCTTCAGTTCATGCAGGAAGCACACAAACTTTCGGTATCCCAAATGGTGCTGCTTTTCAAGTTTGTCTCTACTCCGATTATTGATGCGTTTCACCGAACAAAAGAAAGTACCACGATGCTCTCTCCGAGTAGTATACTAATTAAAGTTTAGTTTGCGATTACTGAACTATCAAATCTGATAATCTCTTCGATCCATATTATTTGTCGCTGAACTCTCCGATCCAAGCGACAAGTAAGATGGATCGGAGGGAGTAAGTTTATTTCCATTAGAGAAAGTGGAATCCAGTTAGTTACTCCGGAGGAGGGTGCTTCACAAGTACTGGTAACATCTTGTTGTTTAGAGAGATGAAAGTACCTTTTAAAGCTACTGCCGCGATGCCAAAAACGGCCCAAAATGTTGCCTCACCGGAGTAGATTCTTTCCCCTTACCCTCACATCGCAATGGTTGGTACAATCGGGTCGTTAGTTGAGGACGTAGTTAACAGAGGGCGGTTGTTATGGTAATCATGACAGGTTAACGGCAGACGATGCTTGTCTTCATCTATGAGAGGACTACTGGTTTCTGCTCTAAATGCAGGGAGCCCACCGACCTAACTGTGTGGTCACTGATACTAGATATTTATAGGGTGACAGCGACCTACTGTCTCCTAGTTTATACTCCATATAACATATGCTCAGGAGATAGACCCCTTTAGTTAGCACAAAAAAAAATTCTTTCAGAAAATAATCTTCAGTTAGAACTACACATATTACAAAACTAAACCACGACACTTATTATGGATCGGACAGAGTAGTATATTTCTCCTTATGGGCAATGTACAAATGCAGAGAAGGTAGCCATTTCTTCACCCAACTCCATGTTCGTCCTGTCATGTTTCTTTCTAAAGAAGCAGCCAGGGAAAAAGTAAGTTTGACATCAGAGCATTGTACTATATGCTCAAGTCCTACCAAATGCAGATTTTGCTCTCACCAGTACTTATTATACACTAGGACGGCCTATGGTGGAGCACTAAGGCCCTGTTTGGTTCATAAGTTTTAGGACTTTTTTTAGTCCCAACTTATAAGTTTCAAGTCTCTAAAAAGTCCCTACCTGTTTGGTTCCTGAGACTTAACATGGACTAAAAGACCATATTACAACTATAAGTCCTTATAAGACTCTCTCCTTGAGAGTCTTATTTCATAAGTCCCAAATGCCCACTTTAAGTCCCTATAAGTCCCTCATGTTTGGTTTAGATGGAACTTATAGGGACTTTTTTAAGTCCCTAAAGCAATAAGTCTCTGAAAATAAACACCCTCTAGACAAGAAGTTTTCAATGGAAAGGGCACACTTTGATTATGAAGATATATAAAGGGAACCAACCGGCGGTTTATATTAGTACGTTGCTCACCTTCATGTCTCGTTAATTGCGGTTTTAAAAAGAGCCACATCACCTTCATTGCATAGAATAGGGTCTGCTCACTTACCGATATGCGCGCGCCTCACTCAAGGGTGGATATCTTGTAAACATCGATCCACCGTTTCTTTCAGTCATGGGAATGGGCAGCAGAGGACATTAGGTACATCAAGACGCCATTTCGCAGTCATAAGTATAGGCAAACGGCATTAGGTACAGCAAACACAATGTTCAACGGAATATATATCTCGGTACAGGCCCTCCCGAATCATCTAATGGGCAATGTCACATTCACAAGTAAGCACAAAAACACACCCTCTAGTGCTTTGAACAATCTAATAGCAAGCAATTTTTTATGCCAAGTAGAGTTGTCATCTGTGAGTTGTCACTGGACAGATAACAGAAGATTTCTTTACCTTCCATCAAGAGAATAGCTTTGCTAAAACAATGGAGATTCACTCTGACAAGGGTAAAGCAGAACCAGGGCTTGCATGCTTTTGCCATCGATTCATTTTTATTTCTCGGCGACCCCACTTCTTCTTTGCTACTAAGTTAAGATCTTGACTGACTGTACTTTTTACTTGTTGAAGATTCGTTGGTGATAAATGAATGGAACAAGTATATCTCTTCTGCCCTCACCGTTGCAGATAGAAAGAACTTCTCTTAGCTGGCATTCCTCTCACAGTTAATGTATAGCCAATCCACATGTTTTGTCTATTTAAGTGTTTGTCGTGGTAAGCAGTTGGTGTGATGTGCAAGTTTATCAACTTCAGCAAGCACATTATGTACAGGGTACAGAACAAACAGGAGCAACAGCAGCAAAGGGAGCGAAAACGGACCGTACACATGCCTCACTAGGGAATGGCTAGCAATTGAACAATGGGCCACTCAATAGTGGCCTAGTTATTTGCAGCACTAAGCTAGATTAATTGGGGGCCTGTTGACAGCAGTGCGAGGCTACGACGAGACAAAGACATAATGAGCTCAACTAGCTTGTGGTACGAACACTGGATTATTTTCGGGCAACATACGATGTAGTTGCGGTGTAACAAGACCATTTGCTCCAAAAGTTGGACCACCAGCCCTTAATGCCCACATAGTCCATTCATAAATCAAATGATTTCATGAAATAATATTCATAGTCTTTGTCTAGAAATGATCCACATATTTGGGGCTCAATTTCAGTTCGTGTCAACAGTTTTTGTACTCCACCTTTCAACTATTACTTTTCTAATTATTGCTTTGAATGTCCTTGCCACTTTGCAAAAAGTTCAAATGGTAACAATTCAAATGAAGCTGATTTGGAAGGAAGAAGGACGATGGCATGGACTTTTTTCATTTCCATATAATTTAACTAATCAGCATAAAAGAAAGATCCACAGAGCTGAGACTAGTAGTTTACTATATAAGTAAGTAGACAGAAAAAGAATGCCATCACCTTCAGTTTCACAACTACTGAAGAAAAAGCTAGACCTCATACATGACACAGGCCCAACAAAGTAACCTATATACAATACATGCTAGGGATCATTTGTACTTCAATCATCCTCCTCCGGCTTCACAAAGAACTCGATAAAAGCAATCCGGCTTGGCTGTTGAGCCCCTCCAGCAAAGTTATGGTAGGATTGCGTACCTAGCCTTGCAACTGAAACCAGGTGCTGGATTTTGAGCATCCCTCCCCTCCCAATCGTTACTTTACTCCCACGATTCTCCTTCAAGACGCTACTTGGAACATTTGAGGTAGTGGCACGAAGAAACTTGTACTTATACCTTGCAGAGAACTGTATGGTCAGCACAAAGAAGCATGCTGTAGATTTTAGGCGCAAGAGTTTTACCTGTAGGACAGTTCTTGGTCACACTGGAATGCAATTAGAAGATCGGTATTTGCATAGTAGGAGAATTCTATCTGCCAAATGGATTAAGTAGTATTTAGATATGGACACCAACGGAAGCTATCTGAATGACAGAAAGCAATTCATGACACACCTCCAAGTCACCATGCCCTTCGCCTTTAAATATTACTGAAGGGGGGTCTGGATGAAAATGAATCTGAATGCTGGAGCCTGGCCACTCAAGGTCATCAATTGATTCTTTCAGGATGGCAGACTGGCATTGTAATAGGTAAAAGATTAGTTCTGAGGCATTAAACGTTAGAACTCGTAGTGACGAATGCAACGAGAAAAGAATGGAGGAAGTATTGCAGGTACCTTAACAGTAAAAGTGACTGGAGTATTCCCTGCATGCTCAAAATGGTAATCCCAGGTGACAGTATCAGGAATTCTGGTTCTGATTTCTGCATGTATACATGCATCTGGAGACCCCACTGACCTGCACTTGTGTTACCAGAATGAAAAGCATGAGCAAAATGATTGACTTGCTTTCGTTGAAGTTCAGAAGAGGGATACATATAGCTCTGCTTGTAGCAGTTACAGAAACAGACGTGTACTGAATCGTGAATCATGGGCTAGTACAGGCTAGGACTAAGTCACGGAATAACTGAACATGACAAGCTAATGTAACAGTGCAGCACTGAATCAATGTATACAATTAACAGGCCCCTGCAGTATCAGCCGCCAGAGATACTGAGACTGGAGGGAAATTCCTGAAAAACTGCAGGAGTTGCTGGAGCCAGACAATCTCAGAAACTACGTGAGCAATAGCTCAGTATTCTGCTTCAGCCGATGAACAGGAAACAGTGTGCTGCCTCTTTGAAGACTATGGAATCAAATTATCACCTAAGAATACACAAAACTCAGAAGTAGAGCACCTAGTTTCAGAGCATCCAGCCCAGTCGGCATCTGAGCATGCTGTCAGAGAGGTAGGAGTGGAAGTGGTGAGATGCAGACCAAGGTTAAGAGATCCTTTAAGGTATCGAATTATTCGTTTGATAAGGTTGAGGTGAGGTTCGCGAGGATCATGCATAAACAGGCAGGCCTGCTGAACAGAATATGAAATTAGTTAGAGTTGCATATTGCAGGGCACCTGCAAGGCTGCGTTAAAAGGTTGGGTCAGAAACAGGGGAGCGACTAGAATCAAGCTTAGAACCGGTGTCAACTGGAGTGCGAGCAGTATAAAAAGTTGCCATTCCAGCTTTGTCGATGAGTTCAGAAATGTAGTGACGTTGAGAGAGAAAGAGACCAGAAGTGGATCTGCTAACAGAAATACCAAGGAAATGGTGAGGAGGACCTAGGTCAGTCATGGAGAATTCAGAATTGAGGGAATCAATGACGATGTTGAGAAATGCAGTGAGAACAACATCATCAACGTATAAAAGAAGGTAAGCAGTTTGAGTAGCTGAATGATAAATCAACAGAGAGCTATCAGATTTAGAAGCAGAGAAACCAATTCGCTGGATAAAGGTAGAAAACTGATGGAACCAAGCTCTAGGAGCTTGTTCTAGACCATATAGAGATTTTTTTAAGGAGACAAACATGATGAGGAAAAAAAGGGTTTTCAAAACCTTGAGGCTGTTGACAGCTTACTGTTTCTTGTAAGTATCCATGCAAAAAAAGGCATTTTTAACATCAAGTTGGTGAATAGGCTATGAGGACGATAGTGCAATGGATAAAACAATTTGAGCAGTGCTTGGTTTAACTACAGAAGAGATGGTTTCCTCTAGTCTATACCTGTCTGCAGAGAATAACCTCTACATACCCATCTGCCTTTATAGCATGCAAGCGACCCATCTGCATGATATTTGTGCCTAAAAATCCATTTCCCAAAATCTAAATTAGCAGAGGAGGGCCTAGGAACAAGCTCCCATGTTTCGTTTTGAAGAAGAGTGTCATATTCAGAATACATCGCGTCTTTCCACTTTTGATCATGGAGGGCTGAGTGGTGACTTTTGGGTAGAGGAGAAATAGCATCTGTAGTAGCTACTCCCTCCGTTCACAAATATAAGATGTTTTGGATATTTCAATATAGACTACATACGAAGTGAAATGAGTGAACAAACACACTAAAACGTGTCTATATAGGTACCCAAATGGAACGGTCTTTATTTGTGTTGTTGGTTGGTCTTTCTCAACGTGGTCTATAGCACGAAAAACCATTCTTTACAAGATAGGGCCTCCGATTCAAAAAAAGTTAGAACATTTTATATTTGTAAACGGAGGGAGTAGAAGATTAAGCCGACATACAGGGATGCCAAAACCATGCTTGGCTCGAGTGGTCAAGCGATGAGGATTAGACGGGATGGTAACAGTAATGGCATTGGCAGGAAGAGGTGGTGTGTTGGGAGAGGAGGGTTAAGAATAATAACTAGTGGAGGATGTTGTAGAAGGAGAGGACGTAGATTCAGATGCTGAAGCTGATAAGGGAAGAGATGGTGAAGAAATAGGTGTAGGTGGATTTTGAGGTGAAGAAATAGGTGTAGTAAGGTTGTGTGGTGTAGATAAGGTGTAGGTGAGGAGATATATGTTGGTCGTGATGAGGATGTACTAGGAGTAATGGAGGGTGGTTGCGGAAGCGTTGTAGTGGCGTGGCAAGAGGAGAAAGGAAAGGACGTCTCATCGAAGACAACATGGTGGCAAATAATTACACGGCCTGAGTCCAAGTCCAAACACCTATATCCATAGTCGTAGGTGCAAGCTTATGAGTGGTAGCTGTGATGTTAGGAAAACAGAGACACCGGAGAGTCGTAGGAGCAAAATGATTGACTTGCTTTCATTGAAGTTCAGCAGAGGGATATATATAGCTCTGCTTGTAGCAGTTACAGAACAAGACGTGTATTGAATCGTGCATCGTGGGCTAGTACAGGCTAGGACTAAGTCACGGAATGACTGAACGTGACAAGCTAATGTAACAGTACAGCACTGAATCAATGTATACACTTAAGTACTTAACACAAAAAAGTCCGACGAGAACCGCCTGGCATTTGACCTTTTTATTTGTTTCACATTACTAAGTTACATCCATCTCCAGAATGAACTTAAATTTTGAGCTGAACACGAAGCTTGAACGTTTATTTGCTTTTGGTAAGGGTGGGAATGTAGTAAAGTGAGCTTTAGGAGCACGATTTATTGATCTCATCAAGCTTTAATATAAAGACGAACAAATGGCTATTTATACTTTATCCACCACAGTCACAGTATCCAAACACCTAGTGATTCACTAGATCAACTATATAAAGATTGCAATTCACAAATGCAACTTATCCGCCACGATTATGCAAATGTCTAATGGGTTATGATGTCAATTGACAGCATTACGAAGCAAAGACGAACAAAGAGAACCTAGTAGGCAGAGAAGATGCATGCCTGAGGAGAAGCTGCATGTCGGGGCCAGGGTACCGGATCTCGACAGGGGAGGCGAACCCGGGGACGGTAAACATGTTGAGGCAGTCGACGAGGAGCCCCAGGCTGAGGCCGAACCGTGGACGCCCCTCCGCCCCGTAGTCGTACTCCGCAAACAGCTGCAACGGTCAATCCCCGCTGAAATTCAACGGCCGGGATCGGGGAGGAATAAACGCAAACACCTGGCGGGCGCGCAGCACGAACCTCGGTCTTGAGGTAGACCTTGGCCTGGAGGCAGCCGCTCTCCTCCACGGTGACCACGATGCCGTGCTCCGACAGCTCCACCACCGCGCCCTGCGCGACGAGACCTTAGATGGAGCGTATGCGGCCAGCGTGCGGAGGAGATGAGAGGAGAGGGGGGCTGCTGCTGACCTGATGCTTGTTCCAGCGGACGCAGGAGAGGGCATCGACCATGCCATGGACGCAGTCCACCACGCACACCAGGTCCGGCGCCTCGTCGCCCTCGCCCTGCCCCTGGCCGGACGTCGTCGACGAGCTCATCCCCGTCGACCTGACCCACGCCTCGCCGCCGCCGCTGGATTCTCTTTTTCCCGCGACGGCGCGAAGCTGCTGCCCCTTCAGCTGGCCCATTCCTAGGGGTTCAGGCCTTGGATACTAAAAGGACCCTTCAATGGGCCTACCCATAAGCATTTACCTTTATGGGCAACTTTGCGGGGAGCTAGAATATGTTCATTGTGTATTTAAAAAATGCAAATGCCGTGTATACAAAAATGCTCGCTCTACTTTTAATAAATATTCATAGGTTGCAAAAATATGTAAGTGACATCTTCTGAAAAGGTTATCTGATGTAAGAAAAAATTTCTTGTACTTAAAATAATATATACGTTAAATTTATAAGATGTTAAAGCATCTGAAACGAAATTTCTGTGACATATGTTTCAAAAATATTATCCAGTATAAAAACATGTTTGCATAGTCCAAAAAAGTATATTGTATCATACAAAACATTATTCAAAGTTTAGTTCAAACATATTTCATATGAGATGTACTAGATATATACAAAACCAATGTACAATATGCATGAAAAAAGTAGACACACATGAAAACATATATATTTTTTAAAATATTAATCATGTATTTGCAAATGTTAAATGAGTGGAACAAAATGTTCCTGTTGTATACAGAAATTTTGTAATATGTATAAAAATGCAGACATGTGTTGCAGAGAAATGAAGAAAGAACCAAAGAAAATAAAAGAAAAATTGAAGAAGTAAAATTAAAATAAAGAGAAGAAAATGTGTGGAACAAACAAAGAAGAAAAAGACATGCTACAAATACTAGGCCGGTCCACAACCCACAAGAGGCTCGCCTCAAGCAACACCGAGAATGGCCTGGACCAACAGAACCGCAGTCCTTGAGTGTTTATTTGTTTTTCTTTTGGTTTTTTCTTCGTTTCCTTTTTTGCTTTCTTCTTTTACTTTTGCTTTGTCTTCCAAATATTCTAAATCTATATATTACGAAAAAACTTTACATATTTTTTTAAAAAAATCTGATAAAATATTTGGAAAATGACAAATGTGCATAGAAAAAAATGGTTCTCATGTATATGAAAATTATACAATGTCTATGAAAAAGTAGTTAATATAGAGAAAAATGGTAATCAACCATTTAATTTTTTTAATGAAGTATTTGAAAAATATTAATCAAGCATTTGGAAAACATAAAATGTGTAATGAAGAAATGTTTCTCATGTATATGAAACAATTGTACGAAACATACACAAGTTGTCTAAAATAATGTTGATAATGTATTTAATAAATGTTAAACAAGTATAAGAAAATGTTTTTGATGTGTAGGAAAAATGTACAGCATACGTTGAATAAAAGTAGACATAAAAAAATATACTCCC
The DNA here is from genome assembly GCF_018294505.1 of Triticum aestivum. Classification (NCBI taxonomy): domain Eukaryota; kingdom Viridiplantae; phylum Streptophyta; class Magnoliopsida; order Poales; family Poaceae; genus Triticum; species Triticum aestivum. The sequence goes on from NC_057803.1 coordinate 693,067,367, forward strand.
TCCGTCACATAATTTTTTGAGACTACTTATAACAGTGCCAAAAAAGGTTTTATTTTATAGGACGGAGGGAGTATATTTCAAATTCAAATTCTATGTTTAAAAAATAAACTTGTATATAAAAATGTAACTACTGTTTAAAAAAATGCACATTTTGTGCTAAAACATTTATTACCACTAGAAAATATTTGTTGCACATTTGTAAAATGTTGATCATGTATTCTAAAAAGTGTTCAAAGCATTTATTTAAGAAAACTATATATCACCTACTTAGACAATGTTCAACATGTACCAAAACAATGTTTCACGTGTACACCAAGAATGTGCATTATATATTAGAAAAAGTGACATGTCGTAGGAAAACCCGGACGAAAACCGACAAAGATACAAAAGCGAAGAAACTAAATTGTGCAAACCAAAGAAAAATAAATGCAAAAGAGTGCAAACCACAAAAACCGAGTAAGAAACCAAAGAAAAATCAAGAAACTCATTAAAACCAAAATGAAAAAAGAAAACAAAAACTGACACAAAACAGTTGAAAACGAAGCAAAATGATGGATAACTTTGGAAAGCAATTGGAAATGGGTCAGCCTAAGGAAACCGATAAAGAAACAAAAAGACAGAAAAGAAAAAGGAAAAAAAATTGAAGAAACATGCATCGAATGTTGTCAACCACCAAGCGAGCGAGCACGGACGAAAAAATTGCAATTGGTCAGCCTATTAGTGTACGACCACAAAAAATGTTCAGGCGAGACGAGAGCTAATCTCACTATAAGAGCGCGCTGTAAGCGAGAATCTTGCTCAATTTTGCAGCCAGGGTAATTTCCTGGATGCCCAAACGACGCGAGAACTGTATCTCGCTTATAGCAAGAGCGGCGTACGCTGCAGCATGGTTTTCCCACACACCGGGCCGACCCACTTTTCTTCTCGGTTTTGTTTAGTTTCTTGATTCGTTTTCTCTTCTTTTCTTTGTTTTTTCTGTTTTTATTTGTTTCTTTTCGGGTGCTCACAGTTTTTTTCCCTTCTCTCATCTTTGTTTTTATTTTGGTTTTGTTGGTTTCACTGTTTTTTTCTTTCTTATAATCTTTTTTCATTGGTTTTATTTCTTTCTTTCTTTATTTTTATCATATTACTTTGCTTCTTTCTCAGTTTTTACTGTTATTTATCTTCTACAGTGGTTTCTTCAATTTTTTTCCTTTGGTTTCTGTATTATATTTTTGGTTTTCTTTACTTTTGTTCATTAGTTTTCTTCGGTTTCTTGGTTTTCATTGGATTTTTTATCTTTTCATTTATTTCTCGATTTTGCTGTATTTTTGTCTTCTATTTTTCTCGATTTTTTTAGTATTTTTATTTTTGGGTTTTAACTATTTTTGTTCTTTTGCATTGGTTTTCAACCGTTTTATGTTTTGGTTTTTTGTTTTATTTTTTTATTTCGGCTTTCTTTGATTTTCTTTATTTCCTTGGCAATTTTCATCAGTTACTCTTTTGTTCAATACATTTCTATTTATCTAGTACACGATGTGCATTTTTAGTGTACACGTGAAGTACTTTGTTGACACACGTGGAACATGTAGATACACGATGCATATTTTTTCCTTAAACACATGTTTTAAACACTTTTTTGAATACATAGACGACATTTTTCAAATACATGGTGAATATATTTTTAATGGCAGTAAATATTCGTATAATCAGGAATATTTTATAGACATGATCTCTTCTTTTATTTAATGTATTTTGTCCAATTGTTGTATACACCTAGAATAATTCTTTATACACTTTTGACATTTTTCAACACATGATCAACATTTTTTTCATGTACTCCATATTGTATTTGTTTGTATATATTATTCGTGTACATGATAATAAATGTTTCCTATTCACATTTAGCATTTTAAAAATTCTTGAAACAAATTTTGAGATGCTTGATTTACATTTTTAGATGCTTGATAAATTCATGATAAAACATTTTCACACAAATTGCATATTTATTTGTATACATTTTTCTTTTACGTGTGTGACATGTAAAATAAAAAAATTTGATGCAATCCATGTGTTTCATATATAATAAAAAAATTATGTAGAATGTGGTTCCTGCATTTTGACATCAAAAAGGGTGAATTCCTGATGTGTTCTGTACTCCTGCCCTTTTCTCCATCAGGTGTCCCAAATGGGCTACCTGGCCACACGGCAACCAAAAACGAAAGGACGGACGACGACGACGACGACGCTGTTTGGTTGGAGAGTGGAGGCTTGCTTGGAGGTGGTTGTGGCGCGTCAATTCGCGCGCGACTCCTGTGTCTCCCTACCTTCCCCGGTGGTCTCGGTCTCTCGTCGCCTTTGCCAACCCGATCGATCGCGCACGCCCACGTACGCCCGGGTTGACAATGGGCCAATGGCAATTGGGTATCCGATCGACCGAGCTCCACCATGAACCAAAAACAATTACTGCGTGGTTCCCCTAAAACAACAGGTACTATCTCTGTCTCGGTGAATAAGTCATTCGCGTAGTTCTAGGTTGACGATTTAACTATCTAAATATGTATTATATGTGACAAAAAATATATATTTAGAAACTACATCCTTGTAGAAATCTAGTGATGTACTTTCCATAACATATAACACATATTTAATTGCTCAAATCGATGACCTAGAACTACGTGAATGACTTATTCACCTAGACGGAGGTAGTACGGTGATTGTTACAGTAGCAGAGTAATTAAGTCGCGTGTTCTTTAACCTTTTAGCGGAGCATTTATCAACTAGTACGGTGATTGTTACAGTAGCGGAGCATTTGTCAACTAAACGGAGAGAGTAGTAAACCTGGTGGACGCGCTTACCCCCGAGCGGCCGGTCCCTCTCCGTTGGAAGTGGATCCTCTAATATGAAGAAGAGAAGTCACCTAAGCTATAATTCCCTTACTTCCCTCCTTCGCATCCATATGATTAAGGCTAAAATGACTTTATTAAATTTGTAAATTACAAATCTAATGTATATATTTACAAAAATTACATACAAACAAAATTATGATGTAATAAAAGTAATTTTAAATTTATTTACATGAACAGTAACCACGCACATAACCTGCTACAGTAGCTAAATTCAATATTTGCTATAGTGCCCCTAACTTTCCTTCTTTGTTTTGCACTAGATTGCACTGTAGCTTAGGTGACTTTCCTCCTTAATATTAGAGGATCCACTTCCCTCTCCGTTAAGTACGTACTGCAGCGATTTGGTATCATGGCTTGTGACTTCTCCCAGAACCATTTTTTCCTGCAGGTACATGCACGCATCCGAGCTAGTACTACCTCATTTTCAGTTTATATGACTTAATTCGGAAATCTTACCAATTAAGGTAGATGATGAGTAGTGAAATAGTTTTTGGCGTTTACAAAAGCACTCAATTTATGTGCTCGTTTTCCTCAAAAAAGTTGTATTTAACAATGCATTAATTGCAATGGATGCATGCATAAAGTGTAAGCATTGGTCAATTTTCTCTTAATGAAAAAATGGCCTTAGACACGAAACAGACTGCGATTTGTGAATGATACACTGTGCATGCATCAGCAAACAGAAAAAAACAATTGCCTCCTGCATGTACATGCGCTGCTGGCGCTACCACATGTGATCGTGCATGCAACGGTTGTAATTTCGCCGAGTGTATAGCAGCTCTGTTTCTTTTTTAATGCACATTGTAATCTGATCATGTGATGGAGAACAATCAAACTGAGACTTATCAAACGTAGACCTAAAAAGTTTGAAATAAGCTCTATAAACTGAAAAGAAGGGAGTAGTAATGTGCATGATGATGCATGTGCCAAACTAATTAATCAGACTGTCATGCATGGCTCATGACTGTACGGCCGAGGTAATCGCGCGCGAGCTGTGTCGATCCGTTAAGGCTGGTTGTAATGGGAAGTATCATATACTAGTATCATGCATATGATACTAGTGTATGATACTACCTCCTTAATGCATAGTATCATATAATAGTACCATGTAGTACTCCCTCCGTCTAGATGAGTAAGTCATTTTAGGATGTGCACCGTGACCAAGGAGGAGGGGAAAACGAGAGACCTTAATGTTTATTTGCAAATTAATAGCATTGCATGCAATAAACTACCCACTGCATGTCGTGTTTGGTAGTCTCAAGTCATTAAAAGCATGCACACCCCTCGTCTCTTATTGGTTGATATGTGAAGAAACAAGAAACGAGGTAGAAGTTAATGCATCACGCCTAAGTGTTTTGAGATTATTTGGTTTTCGTAAGATGACTTACACACCTAGACGGAGGGAGTACTCTATTTATTGTCATGCATGACACAAAGTAGCATAACATTTATTATGATACGGTATCATGATATGATATTCCATCCTCCCTTTTTCTTTTAATGCTATGACACCTCATCAAAATTGCCTAGTTGATATACATGATACTAGCTATGATACTATCATCAAAATGACCGCTCCCGCCTTGATGTGCCCCACCGCTGGCCTCCAAACTGCCCTACTAGTTTTTGCACCCTGTACCACGTAACAACTAATCTGTGTCCCCGTGGATGCATGCATCCAGTAGCGGCAGTGTTAGGAATAAATTAGTATTAGTTTAGGCTAATTAGGCAGCCAATTATTCCTTCAAATATTCCGCATGACAGTTAAGATACTGCGTTAGCCAGACGCTGTTTCTAGCGAACCGTCGCCACGTCTTTCGGAAACGACGCGAACCTTGTAACCGGCATGTAATCACAACTGCTCAGAACATATAAGTACCTACAGTCACTATCAATGAAATCAATCTATTCACTTGAATCTTTCTATTCCTCTTCACGTCATCAGCACTGCTCGAACCAGAGAATAGGCTACAGGAGAGAAAGAAAGCATTTTAACGGGAACAATCCGATGGAAGAAGAGATATGTTTAGTTGATAGTGCTACCACTAACACAATTCTAAGGGAAGCAAAATATTTCCAAACTCTTACTAAGAGAATGGAAAATGTTATGACCATAACAGGAAGTAACAAAGCAATTATTGGTTCAGGAAGAGCCACATTCACACTCCCTATGGGTACTACTATCGTAATTCAGAATGCACTCTTATATCCTGAATCTACATGTACCCATATAAATTTCAAAGATATCCGATCTAACAATTTCCATCTAAAAACAATAGAGGTGGATAACAAAGAATATTTGCTTTTAACAAAAAGCAACGGATATGAGGAACAAACTCCTGAAAAATTTCCTTCATTTTCATCCGGATTATACTTTACATACATAAAACCCGTACCTTATGTTGCGTACAAAATAATTTTTCAAAATCTTGATAAATTCAAGACTTGGCATGATCGCCTTGGTCATCCTGGAATAGGTATGATGAGAAAAATAATAAGTAATTCTGCTGGTCATAATTTACCAATTAAAAGATTTCCCAAATCATCAGATTTTGTATGCACCGCCTGTGCTACCGGGAAATTAATTATTAATCCATCTTATATTAAAGTTAAAAATGAGTCACTTAATTTTCTTGAAAGAATTCAAGGAGATATATGTGGTCCAATACAACCTCTATCCGGACCATTTAGGTACTTCATGGTACTCATCGATGCATCTACTAGATGGTCACATGCGTGTCTATTATCCACACATAACTATGCCTTTGCCAAATTAATTGCTCAAAGTATCAAATTGAGAGCAAATCATCCTGAACACAGGATAAAAATAATAAGAATGGATAATGTTGCTGAATTTAGTTCACGTGCATTTAATGATTATTGTATGGCTTTAGGAATCCATCTAGAACATTCAGTACCCTATGTTCATACTCAAAATGGAATGGCTGAATCTTTAATCAAAAGAGTAAAATTAATTGCTAGACCACTATTACAGAATTGCAATTTACCAACCTCTTGTTGGGGACATGCGGTTTTACACGCCGCAGATCTGATGCAAGTCAGACCAACTGCATATCATGAAACTTCCCCATTTCAAATAGTACGTGGCAATCAGCCAAGTATTTCCCATCTGCGAAAATTCGGTTGCGTTGTATACGTACTGATATCACCACCGCAGCGTACCTCTATGGGACCCCATAGAAAATTAGGAATATATGTGGGATATAATTCTCCGTCAATTATAAAATATTTAGAACCTCTAACAGGGGACCTGTTCACAGCCCGGTACGCTGACTCAATTTTTGATGAGGACCATTTCCCGACATTAGGGGGAGAAACAAACCACAACGAATGCCAGGAAATAGATTGGAATGTAACAGGCATTCAGTCCTTAGATCCACGTACTAAAGAATCTGAATCTGAAGTTCAGAAAATTATAGATTTGCAACACTTTGCAAATAACCTGCCAGACGCATTTACTGATCACAAAGGTGTCACTAAATCTTATATCCCCCGAAGTTAATGCACCAGAACGAGTAGAGGTAACAAATAAAACTACTCAACTCCCAATTACAAATAAAAGGGGGAGAAATCTGGTCACAGGGGAAAAGGCTTCTCTAAAGCCCCCGCGGAAACAAACAAAATCAAAATCTATAACAGTAAATGCAAATCAACCTCAAGTTGACGGACACCAAATTGATGTTCATCATCAAGAACCCAACATAAATGTGCACACAAATTATAATGTTGGGATATAGAAACAATCAGCCTCCGTTTCTATGGGAAATCATACGGAGCCTGAAGAAATTAATGACATATCCATAAATTATATTGATTCAGGAGAAACATACAATAGAAGAACTACAATTGTCGACACAGATTTCTCCTCGAAAATTGCCGAAACCCTTCAACAGGATCCAGAGCCAAAATCTATGAAAGAGTGCCTCAAGCGCTCGGATTGGCCTAAATGGAAGGAAGCAATTGAGGCAGAATTACACTCGCTTAACAAAATAGAGGTATTTTCTAAAATAATACCTACTCCTCATAAAGTTTTTCCTGTGGGAGCAAAATGGGTTTTTGTTCGAAAAAGGAACGAAAACAATGAGGTTGTGAGATATAAAGCGAGACTAGTAGCTCAAGGGTTCACGCAGAGACCCGGTATCGACTACGACGATACATATTCTCCTGTAATGAATGGAATTACATTTCGATACTTAATATCTTTGGTAGTACAAATGAATCTACCAATGCAGTTAATGGATGTAGTGACCGCTTATCTATATGGGTCAGTCGATGCGGAAATTTATATGAAAGTTCCTGATGGACTTAAAATTCCGAATCCAAATATAAATCGCAACATGTATTGTGTAAAACTACAAAAGTCTCTCTATGGCTTGAAGCAGTCGGGTAAAATGTGGTATAACCGACTCAGTGAGTTCCTTATCAGTAAAGATACTCGAATAACAATGATTGCCCATGCGTATTTATAAAGAATTCCTCAAAGGGATTTTGCATCATCTCAATATATGTTGATGATCTCAACATCATTGGCAACGCATCAGATATAACGGTAGCACACAATCATTTAATGGCGGAGTTTGAGATGAATGATTTGGGAAGAACAAAATTCTGCTTAGGTATACAACTTGAGCATTGTCCCTCAGGAATACTCGTTTATCAACCCGCTTACATTCAGAAAATTTTGGAAAAATTCAACATGGATAAATCATATCCATCCAAAACACCTATGGTCATCAGATCCCTTGATATGAACAAGGATCCTTTTAGACCAAGGGATGATAACGAGGAGGTATTGGGACCTGAGTTTCCATACCTCAGTGCCATAGGAGCACTAATGTACCTTGCAAATTGTACTAGACCAGACATCACTACAAGAAACTTGTTAATTCATGACGGATTTTTGGTGACAATTTCAAAATCATTATGAACGGCCTAGTACAGCCCCGCAAGCCCGTCAAAAGCCCGCTGAAGCCCTAAACATTTCCCGGTATAAAGCCTAACACTAACACACACCCGTCCCGCATCTCCTTTCCCCGTTCGCCGCCACCACACATCGCATCTCCTCGTCCCCGTCCTCCGCCACCATGCATCTCCTCGTCCTCGTCCTCCGCCACCATGCATTTCCTCGTCCCCATCCTCAGCCTCCATGCCTCCCATCTTCTCCTCCCCGTCCTTCGCCTCCACCTCCCCACCTCCAACCCATGATGGCAGCCAAGATCCATGGCGGCGGCGGCTGAAGCGGCTCGATGGAAGTGGAAGCCAACCATAGCCGATGCGGCGAGTAGCTGCTGCTCGCAAGCAATGACTAGGGCCATGGATCTACTGCAGGGGTCTTCTACTCCGTCTCCCAGGCCGCGCAGCTGCCTCGCCATCCAGAGATTCAGTTAGGCCAGCACAGGACAAGGAGAGGATGACGACCATGACCTGTAGGAGGCACAAGCTCGACCTTGCTGGGGACGACGACGCTCCGCACAAGGTCCCTCCCTACCCCCTCGTGTCCTTTCTCCTCCATTCATTCTTTCTCTGTCCCATCCCCAATCAATTTTTTTTGCTTCGATTCAGATCAGCAGGAGCTCTCCGCCTCTCCAGTTCCATGGACAGTGACGACCGGCACCCGACGCTCGAGCTCAACAGCGAGATCGTCCGCCCCGACCACCATGGTTCCCCACAAAACAAAGTCAACCCTCTCGCTCTGTTTTTCTTTCCTTTCCAAGTGATTACTGCTCTGCTCTGGCATAGTTCTCCAAGGGCTCTCACATTTTCTTGTACTGAACCATGATGCACAAAACGTGGCCACTTTGTTTTTTGACATGCAAGTTACTGTTGGAAATATGCCCTAGAGGAAATAATAAAAGTATTATTATATTTCATTGTTCATGATAATTGTCTTTTATTCATGCTATAACTGTATTATCCGGAAATCGTAATACACGTGTGAATACTTAGACCACACTATGTCCCTGGTAAGCCTCTAGTTGACCAGCTCGTTGTGATCAACAGATAGTCATGGTTTCCTGACTATGGACATTGGATGTCGTTGATAACGGGATCACATCATTAGGAGAATGATGTGATGGACAAGACCCAATCCTAAGCATAGCATAAAAGATCGTGTAGTTCGTTTTGCTAGAGCTTTGCAAGTGTCAAGTATCTCTTCCTTCGACCATGAGATCGTGTAACTCCCGGATACCGTAAGAGTGCCTTGGGTGTATCAAACGTCACAACGTAACTGGGTGACTATAAAGGTGCATTACAGGTATCTCCGAAAGTAGCTGTTGGGTTGACACGGATCGAGACTGGGATTTGTCACTCCGTATGACGGAGAGGTATCTCTGGGCCCACTCGGTAATGCATCATCATATTGAGCTCAATGTGACCAAGGTGTTGGACACGGGATCATGCATTACGGTACGAGTAAAGTGACTTGCCGGTAACGAGACTGAACAAGGTATTGGGATACCGACGATCGAGTCTCGGGCAAGTAACGTACCGATTGACAAAGGGAATTGCATACAGGGTTTGATCGAATCCTCGACATAGTGGTTCATCCGATGACAACATCGAGGAGCATGTGGGAGCCATCATGGGTATCCAGATCCCGCTGATGGTTATTGACTGAGAGAGTCTCGGTCATGTCTGCATGTCTCCCGAACCCGTAGGGTCTACACACTTAAGGTTCAGTTACGCTAGGGTTATAGGGATATGTATATGCAGTAACCCGAATGTTGTTCGGAGTCCCGGATGAGATCCCGGACGTCACGAGGAGTTCCGGAATGGTCCGGAGGTAAAGATTTATATATGGGAAGTCCTGTTTCGGGCATCGGGACAAGTTTCGGGGTTATCGGTATTGTACCGGGACCACCGGAAGGGTCCCGGGGGTCCACCGGGTGGGTCCACCTGTCCCGGGGGGCCACATGGGCTGTAGGGGGTGCGCCTTGGCCTAATGGGCCAAGGGCACCAGCCCCACATAGGCCCATGCGCCTAGGGTTTAAGGGGGCAAGAGTCCTAGGAGGGTAAGGCACCTCCTAGGTGCCTTGGGGGGAGGGAAAACCCCCCTTGGCCGCCGCACCCCCTAGGAGATTGGATCTCCTAGGGCCGGCCACCCCCCCTTGGCACCCCTATATATAGTGGGGGAGAGGAGGGACTTCATACCTGAACGCCCTGGCCTTTGGTTGCCTCCTTCTCCCTCCCCAACACCTCCTCCACCTCCATAGTGCTTAGCGAAGCTCTGCCGGAGTACTGCAGCTCCATCAACACCACGCCGTCGTGCTGCTGCTGGTGCCATCTCCCTCAACCTCTCCTCCCTTCCTTGCTGGATCAAGAAGGAGGAGACGTGGCTGTTCCGTACGTGTGTTGAACGCGGAGGTGCCGTCCGTTTGGCGCTGGTCATCGGTGATTTGGATCACGTCGAGTACGACTACATCATCACCTTGCAAGCTTCCGCACGCGATCTACAAGTGGTATGTAGATGCAAACTCTCTCCCTAGACTCGTTGCTTAGATGAACTCATAGATGGATCTTGGTGAAACCGTAGGAAAATTTTAATTTTCTGCAACGTTCCCCAACAGTGGTATCAGAGCTAGGTCTATGCGTAGTTCTCTTTGCACGAGTAGAACACAACTTTGTTGTGGGCGTGGATTTTGTCATCTTACTTGCCTCTACTAGTCTTTTCTTGCTCAACGGTATTGTGGGATGAAGCGGCCCGGACCAACCTTACACGTACTCTTACGTGAGACCGGTTCCACCGACTGACATGCACAAGTTGCATAAGGTGGCTGGCGGGTGTCTGTCTCTCCCACCTTAGTTGGAGCGGAATCGATGAACAGGGCCCTTATGAAGGGTAAATAGAAGTTGACAAAATCACGTTGTGGTGATTCGTAGGTAAGAAAACGTTCTTGCTAGAACCCAATTGCAGCCACGTAAAAGATGCAACAACAATTAGAGGACGTCTAACTTGTTTTTGCAGCGATTGATCATGTGATGTGATATGGCCAGAAGTTGTGATGAATGATGAATTGTGATGTATGAGATCATGTTCTTTGTAATAGGATTCACGACTTGCATGTCGATGAGTATGACAACCGGCAGGAGCCATAGGAGTTGTCATTATTTTTTGTATGACCTGCGTGTCATTGAATAACGTCATGTAAACTACTTTACTTTATTGCTAAACGTTAGTCATAGAAGTAGAAGTAGTCGTTGGCGTGACAACTTCATGAAGACACGATGATGGAGATCATGATGATGGAGATCATGGTGTCAAGCCGGTGACAAGATGATCATGGAGCCCCGAAGATGAAGATCAATGGAGCTATATGATATTGGCCATATCATGTCACAACTATATAATTGCATGTGATGTTTATTATGTATTATGCATCTTGTTTACTTAGGACGACGGTAGTAAATAAGATGATCCCTTATAAAATTTCAAGAAGTGTTCTCCCCTAACTGTGCACCGTTGCTACAGTTCGTCGTTTCTAAGCACCACGTGATGATCGGGTGTGATGGATTCTTACGTTCACATACAACGGGTGTAAGACAGTTTTACACAGCGAAAACACTTAGGGTTAACTTGACGAGCCTAGCATGTGCAGACATGGCCTCGGAACACGGAGACCGAAAGGTCGAACACGAGTCGTATGGAAGATACGATCAACATGAAAATGTTCACCGACGATGACTAGTCCGTCTCACGTGATGATCGGACACGGCTAGTCGACTCGGATCGTGTAACACTTAGATGACTAAAGGGATGTCTAATCTAAGTGGGAGTTCATAATTTGATTAGAACTTTATTATCATGAACTTAGTCTAAAACCTTTGCAAATATGTCTTGTAGATCAATGGCCAACGCTAATGTCAACATGAACTTCAACGCGTTCCTAGAGAAAACCAAGCTGAAAGATGATGGCAGCAACTATACGGACTGGGTCCGGAACCTGAGGATCATCCTCATAGCTGCCAGGAAACAATATGTCCTAGAAGGACCGCTAGGTGACGCTCCCGTCCCAGAGAACCAAGACATTATGAATGCTTGGCAGTCTCGCGCTGATGATTACTCCCTCGTTCAGTGCGGCATGCTTTACAGCTTAGAACCGGGGCTCCAAAAGCGTTTTGAGCATCACGGAGCATATGAGATGTTCGAAGAGCTGAAACTAGTTTTTCAAGCTCATGCCCGGGTCGAGAGATATGATGTCTCCGACAAGTTCTACAGTTGTAAGATGGAGGAGAACAGTTCTGTCAGTGAGCACATCCTGAAGATGTCTGGGTTGCACAACCGTATGACCCAGCTGAACATTAACCTCCCAGATGAGGCGGTCATTGACAGAATCCTCCAGTCGCTCCCACCAAGCTACAAGAGCTTTGTGATGAACTACAACATGCAGGGAATGGAAAAGACCATTCCTGAAGTGTTCTCGATGCTGAAGTCAGCAGAGGCTGAAATCAAGAAAGAACATCAAGTGTTGATGGTCAATAAGACCACTAAGTTCAAGAAGGGCAAGGGTAAGAAGAACTTCAAGAAGGACGGCAAAGATGTTGCCGCGCCTGGTAAGCCAGTTACCGGGAAGAAGTCAAAGAATGGACCCAAGCCTGAGACTGAGTGCTTTTATTGCAAGGGGAAGGGTCACTGGAAGCGGAACTGCCCCAAATACTTAGCGGATAAGAAGGCCGGCAACACCAAAGGTATATTTGATATACATGTGATTGATGTGTACCTTACCAGTACTCGTAGTAACTCCTGGGTATTTGATACCGGTGCCGTTGCTCATATTTGTAACTCACAGCAGGAGCTGCGGAATAAACGGAGACTGGCGAAGGACGAGGTGACGATGCGCGTCGGGAATGGTTCCAGAGTCGATGTGATCGCCGTCGGCACGCTGCCTCTACATTTACCTACGGGATTAGTTTTGAACCTTAATAATTGTTATTTAGTGCCAAGTTTGAGCATGAACATTGTATCTGGATCTCGTTTAATACGAGATGGCTACTCATTTAAGTCTGAGAATAATGGTTGTTCGATTTATATGAGAGATATGTTTTATGGTCATGCTCCGATGGTCAATGGTTTATTCTTAATGAATCTCGAGCGTAATATTACACATGTTCATAGTGTAGATGCCAAAAGATTTAAAGTTGATAACGATAGTCCCACATACTTGTGGCACTGCCGCCTTGGTCACATTGGTGTCAAGCGCATGAAGAAGCTCCATGCCGATGGACTTTTAGAGTCTCTTGATTATGAATCGTTTGACACGTGCGAACCATGCCTCTTAGGTAAAATGACCAAGACTCCGTTCTCCGGAACAATGGAGCGAGCAACCAACTTGTTGGAAATCATACATACCGATGTGTGCGGTCCAATGAGCGTTGAGGCTCGCGGAGGATATCGTTATGTTCTCACTCTCACAGATGACTTGAGTAGATATGGGTATGTCTACTTAATGAAACACAAGTCTGAGACCTTTGAAAAGTTCAAGGAATTTCAGAATGAGGTGGAGAATCAACGTGACCGAAAGATAAAATTCTTACGATCAGATCGTGGAGGAGAATACTTAAGTCACGAATTTGGTACACACTTAAAGAAATGTGGAATCGTTTCACAGCTCACGCCGCCTGGAACACCTCAGCGAAACGGTGTGTCCGAACGTCGTAATCGCACTCTATTGGATATGGTGCGGTCTATGATGTCTCTTACCGATTTACCGCTATCATTTTGGGGATACGCTCTAGAGACAGCTACATTCACTTTAAATAGGGCACCGTCTAAATCCGTTGAGACGACACCGTATGAATTATGGTTTGGAAAGAAACCTAAGCTGTCGTTTCTAAAAGTTTGGGGATGCGAAGCTTATGTCAAGAAACTTCAACCTGAAAAGCTCGAACCCAAGTCGGAAAAATGCGTATTCATAGGATACCCTAAGGAAACTATAGGGTATACCTTCTACTTAAGATCCGAAGGCAAGATCTTTGTTGCCAAGAACGGATGCTTTCTGGAAAAAGAGTTTCTCTCGAAAGAAGTAAGTGGGAGGAAAGTAGAACTCGATGAAGTACTACCTCTTGAGCGGGATAGTGACGCAGCACAGGAAACCGTTCCTGTGATGCCCACACCAACTGAAGAGGAAAACCATGATAATGATCAAAGTACTTCGGATCAAGTTACTGCTGAACTTCGTAGGTCCACAAGGACACGTTCCGCACCAGAGTGGTACGGCAACCCTGTCCTGGAAATCATGTTGTTAGACAACAATGAACCTTCGAACTATGAAGAAGCAATGGCGGGCCCGGATTCCAACAAATGGCTTGAAGCCATGAAATCCGAGATAGAATCCATGTATGAAAACAAAGTATGGACTTTGACAGACTTGCCCGATGATCGGCGAGCGATAGAAAACAAATGGATCTTTAAGAAGAAGACGGACGCGGATGGTAATGTTACCATCTATAAAGCTCGACTTGTCGCTAAGGGTTATCGACAGGTTCAAGGGATTGACTACGACGAGACATTCTCTCCCGTAGCGAAGCTAAAGTCCGTCCGAATCATGTTAGCAATTGCCGCATACTATGATTATGAGATATGGCAGATGGACGTCAAAACAGCATTCCTTAACGGGCATCTTAAGGAAGAACTGTATATGATGCAGCCGGAAGGTTTTGTCGATCCTCGGAACGCTAACAAAGTATGCAAGCTCCAGCGATCCATTTATGGACTGGTGCAAGCATCTCGGAGTTGGAACATTCGCTTTGATGAGATGATCAAAGCGTTTGGGTTTATGCAGACTTATGGAGAAGCCTGCGTTTACAAGAAAGTGAGTGGGAGCTCTGTAGCATTTCTCATATTATATGTAGATGACATACTCCTGATGGGAAATAATATAGAATTTCTGGACAGCATTAAGGCCTACTTGAATAAGTGTTTTTCAATGAAGGACCTTGGAGAAGCTGCTTATATATTAGGCATCAAGATCTATAGAGATAGATCGAGACGCCTCATAGGTCTTTCACAAAGCACATACCTTGATAAGATTTTGAAGAGATTCAGAATGGATCAGTCCAAGAAGGGGTTCTTGCCTATGTTACAAGGTATGAGACTGAGCTCAGCTCAGTCACCGACCACGGCAAAAGATAAAGAAGAGATGAGTGTCATCCCCTATGCTTCAGCCATAGGATCTATTATGTATGCCATGCTGTGTACCAGACCCGATGTAAACCTTGCCGTAAGTTTGGTAGCAAGATACCAAAGTAATCCCGGCAAGGAACACTGGACAGCGGTCAAGAATATCCTGAAGTACCTGAAAAGGACAAAGGACATGTTTCTCGTTTATGGAGGAGACGAAGAGCTCGTCGTAAAGGGTTACGTCGACGCTAGCTTCGACTCAGATCTGGATGACTCTAAGTCACAAACCGGATACGTGTATATGTTGAATGGTGGAGCAGTAAGCTGGTGCAGCTGCAAGCAGAGCGTCGTGGCGGGATCTACGTGTGAAGCGGAGTACATGGCAGCCTCGGAGGCAGCACATGAAGCGATTTGGGTGAAGGAGTTCATCACCGACCTAGGAGTCATACCCAATGCGTCGGGGCCGATCAAACTCTTCTGTGACAACACTGGAGCTATTGCCCTCGCAAAGGAGCCCAGGTTTCACAAGAAGACCAGGCACATCAAGCGTCGTTTCAACTCCATCCGTGAAAATGTTCAAGATGGAGACATAGAGATTTGCAAAGTGCACACGGATCTGAATGTCGCAGATCCGCTGACTAAACCTCTCTCGCGTGCAAAACATGATCAACACCAGAACTCTATGGGTGTTCGATTCATCACAATGTAACTAGATTAGTGACTCTAGTGCAAGTGGGAGACTGTTGGAAATATGCCCTAGAGGCAATAATAAAAGTATTATTATATTTCATTGTTCATGATAATTGTCTTTTATTCATGCTATAACTGTATTATCCGGAAATCGTAATACACGTGTGAATACTTAGACCACACTATGTCCCTGGTAAGCCTCTAGTTGACCAGCTCGTTGTGATCAACAGATAGTCATGGTTTCCTGACTATGGACATTGGATGTCGTTGATAACGGGATCACATCATTAGGAGAATGATGTGATGGACAAGACCCAATCCTAAGCATAGCATAAAAGATCGTGTAGTTCGTTTTGCTAGAGCTTTGCAAGTGTCAAGTATCTCTTCCTTCGACCATGAGATCGTGTAACTCCCGGATACCGTAAGAGTGCCTTGGGTGTATCAAACGTCACAACGTAACTGGGTGACTATAAAGGTGCATTACAGGTATCTCCGAAAGTAGCTGTTGGGTTGACACGGATCGAGACTGGGATTTGTCACTCCGTATGACGGAGAGGTATCTCTGGGCCCACTCGGTAATGCATCATCATATTGAGCTCAATGTGACCAAGGTGTTGGACACGGGATCATGCATTACGGTACGAGTAAAGTGACTTGCCGGTAACGAGACTGAACAAGGTATTGGGATACCGACGATCGAGTCTCGGGCAAGTAACGTACCGATTGACAAAGGGAATTGCATACAGGGTTTGATCGAATCCTCGACATAGTGGTTCATCCGATGACAACATCGAGGAGCATGTGGGAGCCATCATGGGTATCCAGATCCCGCTGATGGTTATTGACTGAGAGAGTCTCGGTCATGTCTGCATGTCTCCCGAACCCGTAGGGTCTACACACTTAAGGTTCAGTTACGCTAGGGTTATAGGGATATGTATATGCAGTAACCCGAATGTTGTTCGGAGTCCCGGATGAGATCCCGGACGTCACGAGGAGTTCCGGAATGGTCCGGAGGTAAAGATTTATATATGGGAAGTCCTGTTTCGGGCATCGGGACAAGTTTCGGGGTTATCGGTATTGTACCGGGACCACCGGAAGGGTCCCGGGGGTCCACCGGGTGGGTCCACCTGTCCCGGGGGGCCACATGGGCTGTAGGGGGTGCGCCTTGGCCTAATGGGCCAAGGGCACCAGCCCCACATAGGCCCATGCGCCTAGGGTTTAAGGGGGCAAGAGTCCTAGGAGGGTAAGGCACCTCCTAGGTGCCTTGGGGGGAGGGAAAACCCCCCTTGGCCGCCGCACCCCCTAGGAGATTGGATCTCCTAGGGCCGGCCACCCCCCCTTGGCACCCCTATATATAGTGGGGGAGAGGAGGGACTTCATACCTGAACGCCCTGGCCTTTGGTTGCCTCCTTCTCCCTCCCCAACACCTCCTCCACCTCCATAGTGCTTAGCGAAGCTCTGCCGGAGTACTGCAGCTCCATCAACACCACGCCGTCGTGCTGCTGCTGGTGCCATCTCCCTCAACCTCTCCTCCCTTCCTTGCTGGATCAAGAAGGAGGAGACGTGGCTGTTCCGTACGTGTGTTGAACGCGGAGGTGCCGTCCGTTTGGCGCTGGTCATCGGTGATTTGGATCACGTTGAGTACGACTACATCATCACCTTGCAAGCTTCCGCACGCGATCTACAAGTGGTATGTAGATGCAAACTCTCTCCCTAGACTCGTTGCTTAGATGAACTCATAGATGGATCTTGGTGAAACCATAGGAAAAATTTTAATTTTCTGCAACGTTCCCCAACAGTTACAGCCAACGATAGACTAGCATTGCGAGCATCAGCAATGTAGAATTTCTGAGATCTGCTAGTTAGTTAAAGCTGCTAGTGTAATAAGTAAACGCCCATGAGATGCTCCTGTTGGTTGCTTGCTACTCTATGCAAGCAGCAAGGATGTTATTGCCAGTGGGGCAGGTGACAATGCTATCTGCCTTTTTGCCGAGGAGAAGAGTACCATGATAACTTATCCTTCCACTGAACATTCAAATTCTAGCAACTCTTAATTTATCTCCATGGGATCTCCTTAGCTGACCACTTTGTCCACGTGATATTTGTGGTAGATAGTGGGGTGCGATGTTCCAACATGGTTTGTTCATTTTTTTGTAAATGCAGTGACCACCCTTTGAGAATTTTGGAAACATAAAGTGGACCCCTCATTGTACAATAACAATGTATTTCACAGTATTCTTATATTTAGGTTGTTAATAAACTCCTCACATTTTTCCCTTGACATGGATATGTTCAGAAGAGTAAAATGGCCTCAACAATGTAAAGTGGATTAAACTTGTTTCGAGTAGTAGTATTCTTCTTTTTCCTTTTCATGTCTTAGCTTAGAAAGACCACTCTAATGCCGGGTCAACAAAAAGTCTAGCATAAAATCTATATTGGCCATATTGATTAGTATTTTTCCTCAAAATTTGCCTTGCATACAGTATACTAACGCGCAATAGCCACTTCCCACTTCCGGCAAGGTGCTGGATCTAGCCAGGCCGTTGTGCCACACAGTTCATCAATTACCAGCTCTGTGCGGTCGCGCGCATGTGTTAGGGCTGAAGTTTTCCTTCACAGTTTGTATCCATGTTGCTTGAAATCTCCATCAGGTGCACAACAACAAAAAAACCTCAAAAAAAATAACAGAATTTTCTTTAGGAAGCGGGCTGCAAATCCGGTCAAGTGTTATGTTTGGTTTCCATGGATATTCTCAAAACGTGGGAAAGTGTCCAGTTGAAAGCATCGATGCATGCATCTAGTGTCCGTTATCTATATTTTCTTGTTTGATTAACAATTCCATATCCTTCTCCTAAACATACAGGTCTCTATTTTACAAAACAAAACAACTGAAAATTGTGTATCTTCCTCCTGAACGTACAGGTACATGCCTTCTTTTGCTGAAGTACAGGTACATGCCTTCTTTTGTTGAAGTGATATTGCACATATGATAACTAAATGAATCTTGTGCATTGTATTATGTATTGTCCCCCATTGTCAGACAAGTGTTTTTCTGTTTCTTGTTTGCATGATATGCAAAGTACTTAACATTTCATGTTTTACCCATAACTTGGTTGTCTTAATTAATACAGATCTACATGAAACTTATATGTAGCAGATATTATGTTATTCTCGTTTGTATCAGTGTAAGATTTAAGAATTTTGGATAACACGTGATTCAGTTTTTACATTTGTTACAATTCTCTTCTATCTATTTATATCTAACATATCTGATGGTCTTGTAAATATGCTAGGTATGATTGCATAGCGGGCTACTTGGTGCTGTCAATAACAATCAGCATGACATGATACATAGTTTCCATCAGGAGGGCCGACGACAAGATGAATAATAACTTGAATAGTTTAGATGTTATCTTTGTCTGAGCTGGATTGTACTATTTCCTAACTTTGTTGAGTGATATTTTGTCAACCTATATTGTAGAATTACCATTTCATGAAGGATTTTGTAAACTTCTATATTGTAAATACCTGCGGATGATTGCATATTGGTTCATATATGTACGCATGAAACTTTGGAAATACTTTGTCTTGGGCCATATTTGGCATTATGATTTGTGGAACACATTATGCTTAAAAATGTACTTGGTGAAAATTGAGCCAAATGAAATAGGCTAATGGTAGTACTAAATTTATATTGCCCCTAAATCCATGACGATTTCCGTGACAGAAAATAGTGTCCACGTAGGCAGCCACGGGTCAACTGAAAATCCTACGTGGCGTCAGTCCATGACGAATTTTACCGTCACAATGATTTGGGCCTTGGGCGGGCCTAGGGAAAATCCATGACGGTGAAAATCCGTCATGGTCAGCATGATGTCAAATTATGACGCGATATACATGACGGACATCGCCTCCGTCATGGATGGGCACCCATGACAGTTTTCTCCTAGTCCACGACGGACCGTCACCATCACGTATTAACAAATTTCTTGTAGTGCATTGCCTTCGCGGTAAATTTACCGGCTTGACATAGTGCAGCTCCAACAAAACGCCATTGGACAGGAGTAAAGAATATCTTCAGATATTTACAAGGTACTAAAGATCTTGGTTTATTCTATCGGAAAAATCAAGACATGACCCTGATTGGTTATTGTGACGCTGGATATCTTTCTGATCCCCATAATGCCAGGTCACAAATAGGGTTTGTATTTTTACATGGTGGAACTGCTATTTCATGGAAGTCAAGACATTAGTAGCAACTTCCACTAACCACTCTGAAATAATTGCATTATTCGAAGCCTCACGAGAACGTGTATGGCTCCGCAGAGTAATAAATCATATTTAGGCATCATGCGGTATTGGTTCATTACAATCACCAACCATTATCTATGAAGATAATGCTGCATGTGTTGCTCAAATGCATATGGGACATATTAAAAGTAATATCACAAAACATATCTCTCCGAAACTATTTTTTCCTCATGAATTACAAAAGATGGAGAGATTGATATTTTGCAAATAAAATCTTGTGACAATCTTGTAGATTTGTTCACTAAGTCTTTACCAGCAGCAGCATTTCAAAAGTGCATTCATGGAATTGGTATGAGACGACTACGAAATTTGCAAAGTTTAGAGGGAGAAAACTCCTAGAACTAAAACTTATTTTTATTATCCTCTAATAATAAATAAATTATACTTTTCCTTATGAGTTTTCCAACGGATTTCTCATAAATATTTGAATGAGATAATTGGTTACACTAACAATATATATATCGAATTCCCATTGTTCTATATATTTTCACAGACTTCTTGCAAAACATAGACAATGCAAGATCAAAGATTCTCGAAGCTCCAAGACCAAGACAATCCAGAAAATACAAGATATTTCGGCACTCAAGATAATGAGGATTACAAACATCGTTGTCCAAGGGGGGTGTTAGGAATAAATTAGTATTAGTTTAGGCTAATTAGGCAGCCAATTATTCCATAGAATATTCTGCATGACAGTTAAGATACTGCGTTGGGCAGACGCTGTTTCTAGCGAACCGTTGCCGCGTCTTTCCGAAACGACGCGAACCTTGTAACCGGCATGAAATCACGACTGCTCAAGACATATAAGTACCTCCAGTCACTATCAATGAAATCAATCTATTCACTTCAATCTTTCTGTTCCTCTTTAGGTAGTTCTACTGATGCTGCTGCAGGTGTCGCCGAGCCACGTGCATACCAAACGATGAGTTAAATTTTTATTTGAGTTTTGCTTTCGTACACCTTCTAAAAAAAGTTTAACGATCATACTTTTAAGAAAACGCTCGGCTTCAACTGGCAGATCGTACACGCATCCGCCGTCTGCTCCGTGCGACTTGTGTCCTGCGTGTCCAACATGGCCGCTGCTTGCAGTCTGCTATAATGATTTTTTGCAGTAGTGTCAATGTTGCAAAAAAAAACAATCTGCAACACGCCAACCAACCTATGGTTGAGATGATTAGGTGGTGTGTGGTATCCCCAAACCACCAGGGTTTAAATCCTGGCGCTCGCATTGTTCCTGGATTTATTTCAGAATTTCCGGCGATGCGCTTTCAGTGGGAGAAGATGTTCCCGTCGACGACGAGGCGCCTACGGTGGCTTCATAAATCTCAAGATAATATGTCGGCTCAGTCTCTCGGAGATGCTCACTACAAGAAATATGTCAACTTGCGACCATCACTATTGGTCACTGAATGGTCATTGTTTTCCATTTGCGACCTTTATTTGACCAAAAACAGATGGTCAAAAGCTGGCGGTCGTAAACTGAAATTAACGACCTTCTTTATGATATGTAAAAGGTCGTTGGTTCTACGACCAAATTTTTGGTCACTGGCAGCCTCCCCAGGCCACGTAGGATCCAGCGTGGTAAGCTGACGTGGATAAGATTCAGCCCGGTCCAATTCGTTGTTCTACATGGGCCTAGCCCAACAATTCAACCTTTTTATATATTTTTTCTATCAATTTTTGATCGGCATCATGGGCCAAGCCCAACATTGCAGCTTTTTTTATTGTTGGGGTGTGGCCTTTTTGTCTAAACAAATCTAGTTTTTCTTTTTTTCCCCAAAAGAAGGGTCCACTAGTTAGACGGGTCCTGGTTGCCATGTTCTATTAAAGTGGTACCCTTTTGACAGCATCATATTACTCAGATTACAATTTGACAACTTGACAGAAATAAATAACCATATTTAAATAAGAACAGACAGAAAACACAAGTAATATTTCAAATAACAACAACGAGAATCAATCACGGTCACACAGATATACTGGGCACCTTTTGTCATGACACAATTACAAGCTCTACTAGTGATAAACACAGATACAAATACAATCACAGTCACACAGATATAGGGACAATCACAATGAGAATTGACAATCAACACAAACTGGGCTCCCGCTCCAGCCAGATGAAACCGTATGCACGACTCACCAGGCGACCATAGTCGACTAGGCCACCTTCGCTACACTAGAACAACAATAGAACTATCATCATGCCTTTGGCCGTCGCCCTGTTACATGAATCAGAAGAGAAGAATCAAAACACTGGAGCCAATATATTATGAACAGATCACTCAAAAAAAGGACAAGTCTTTAGAATGATAAAACAATGATTTTTGTTCCCCAGATAGTTAAAACGATATACTCATTCATACAAGAAAAGGTGACGCAAGAAAATAGAGCACTTTACTCATAGCATGCAGAGTATCATTATTATGTTCATATCAACTTATTGTTATGCCTACAACAAGGAAATAAATCTGACCAAAGAAGCAACAACTCCATAAATTAAAACATCAGGGCTAAATAAGAAGACTAATCTCTTTGTGAAAAATGTATTAGATAATTGATTTTACATATACAATCCCTTGCATTTAGGGAGAACTTGACCCATAGTGTGCACAAAACTTGGGAGATCAACTAGAGAAAATACATAGTTGGTGTTGGAGGGAGTGGTGAATTACCTCAATGGAATACTTGATGGGTGATGCTGGTCCTTCTCAAGGAAGTAGTTGTCGTCCATAGTTAAGAAGTTTCATACATTTGTCTACAACAATCAGCAAACCAGAAATCAGAATGAATGCTTCAATCTCATAAGAAGTTTAAAAAAGACTATAGTAGGACCTAATTAATGCTGCAAATAATTGTCCCCTACATTTTATAGCTAGGATCAGACCATTGTCAGGTATGCTTGAATACTAAGATCAGGTCCTGGTCTGGCACTAGAATGTGTATGACATTAAAAAACAAGGCCATATGGACCAATGCATCATAATTATCAGTTTGAAACACTACAGGACCGTAAAGTAGGTGATACTTCAAATTTCAAAACTCAAACATTCATCATTAATAGTAGCAATTTAATCTTACTAAACATAGGGGCATGTACAACATGAGAGCACACTACAGCCAGAACTTGCAGCCAGACCTTCCTAGAATTTTATGCACAACAGCAGTAGATTAGCTATATGAACATAATAAAATAACCCATAACTAACAATACCAGAATTTTATACATCATGAATGAAGAAATCAAAATAGGATGCTTCGCTTTACTTGTGTGCGGAGGATAAGCAAAAGCAGCAGCACATGCTTTTCCTATTTGCTTTTCTTTCCTATTATCATCTCCGGTCAATCAAACAGGATGCAACAAGTGATTACATCAACCCCGATTCAAATATTTGAAGTACTGGACAATCATTTCATGCAGCCATTGATAAACATACTACTACAAGTGAACTACAACTTTTTATTTTGAAGCATAATGTTTAAGTACGTAAACTTTCCTCGATAGTCCCTACACACTACTACTCAACTACTGTACGTGCGTAGTACTCTGTCAGTAAGCAGCAGAGGAGATTTAAAAGAATGAATATCACTAGTCACCCTGCACATAGCAAGTTTCAGATGTTCAGAACAGATCAACTTGCTGAGCAGTTAGGGAATCACAAGAAAGTGGGAGGGTGGATCACGATGGTCTCACCTTGTTGCCATCGTCCTCATCCAACCCCGGCGACCAAGTACACATCCCAGCCAGTTCATGAATCCATGGGTCCTAGCTTGCCTACCAGCTCCATCATTGTTCCCCTGCAATAAAAGAAGTCACTAAGATACTTTAGTCCACCACTTGGTGTAGGATTCTATGGTTGTATATTATTGCAACTCATTAACCAAATCGTCCGCAATAGGTTGCGATATACTAAAAATCATGTCCATGTTTGATTTGGCAGCACAGATAATTGTTAATAACCTTGACCATGTCGTTTAAAAAATAACCAAGTCATATCAAATAAATAGCAAGATATTTACAAGCAAAAACTAGGACTTAAACTTCATACAAATAAAACAGAACAACTGGACTATGCCAAGAATATGCATCCCAAAATTAGTTACCAGGCATTTAGCTCAAAAGTGCTTATTCTGCAATTTTACTTATCAGGCATTTAGCTGAAGAATATGAATCACAAATTTTCTGATTACACAAGACCTGATGAACACATTTTCTAATCACATCCATTTTCTAATTAACTAGCACCTAAATATATACATGCACTACTTCAAGACAAAGCAACTAGTTTTAGCCACAAGCCACAAGCCACAGGTACAAAGAATATACTAAAATGGCTTGAAGATAAAACTAATCGACCATTCATCTTTGGTACTGCAATTTTTTCTTCATAGGGACGCTTCTACCTGAGCTAGATACCACAGACAAAGCGACTCAACAGTACAGGGGAAGGAAGTATCCTGTAACCATATTGACAGTGCCCCTCAGATCTCATAGTTAATATGGCCATCACCGACGACCCCAAACAATGGTTTTAGCGCCAAGCCAGCAGCTCGCCAAAATTGCAAGACAAGATGGCTTGAGGGTAAAACCAGTCATCAATCGCCTTTGGACCTGAATTTCATCTTCACTAGGACGTCAGTCAACCACAACGAAACTGCATAATCTTGAGAAATTTGATGCTAAGTCGAACGCGTTACGCATAATCTTGCAGTTTACTACTCTTATTGACTAACTAGACTCCAGGAAACAACCCTGGTAGTACAATTGACAGAGGAGAAGATTTTATTAGATTAGGTGAACCTTCTGAAAACTAACTATAGTTCTGATCAGCAGATCAGCAATCGGTGCATCAACAAAATATGGAACAACATGCACTGCATGATAACTAGAGCATATGTATTGCACTCAACAGTGAACAGTTCTCATAAGGAAGTGTTCTCAGGTTACCCTTGCATGGACTAAATGTGAGCAAACAGTACATATCAGGACAAGGATTTGATTTGAAGTGCCAGCTATGGATAAAGTCATGCACACTCCAACATAACCATCAAGTCCTGCATCAAGTCCAAGTCGAGCTGCTGCACCTTGACCTTGAGGAAAATAAACTTCATCTCATCTCCGGGAAGAAGAAGAAGAAGAAAAATCCATGGCTGCTGCTCCATGGCCTTGAGTTCTTGCATCTGCAGCAGATCGAGGAAGAAGAAGACCCGCGAGAGGGAGGGAGGGAACCGCATCACCATGAGGAAGAAGAAGAAGACTAGAGCAACATCCAAATCGGATGCAGCCATGGGGCATCCAAATCAGGTCCAACCATGGGCATCCAAATCGAGTCAGAGAGAGATAAGGGGGTGGGGGGAGGGGGGATGATGCATACCTTGCCCAGCTGGACCACGACGTGCGCGAGGAAGTCTGGCGGCTGGAGAGGGGGCCGATGGAGCGGGGAGGATGGGTCAGGTCCAGCAGCTGCCGTTTGGGAAGCGGCAAGTCAGGGATGCGGCTGTCTCAGCTCGGTGTCGGGCGGAGGAGCACCATCCAGGGGGCTGAGCTGCATGTGGGGCGCGTTAGATGTCAGGGAAGGAGCCTCCAGAGTCGTTAGATCCGTGCCGGCAATGGAGGCGCCGCCGCCCCGAAACCTTAGAGCCACGGGGAGGGTTACGGGTGAGCTGCTGCGGGAGGACGAAGGGGAGCGGGTGGCTAGGCTAGGGGAGGTGCTTGTAGGCGATGGCGGAGGGGCTTGCAGGCGAGGTGCGAGAGGCGGCGACATCAATCTGGATCGAGGTGCGAGAAGTGGATCAGAGGGAGCAAGAGGGTTGGGGGTGACGGCTGTGGGACGAGAGGAGGACGAGTGCGGGTTGTGTTAGGTCTAGGTGGGTGAGATGGTGAGGGGTGAGGGCTGTCGTTGGATCCCGGACCATCCAACGGTGGTTGACGCACGATCCGCGTGAAATGCCAATGGACTAATCAGAACATTGTACGCACTTTGATGACTTTATAACCATCTAAATTGGTCATGATCGATTAAATAATATGCTACAACATGTCGGTTATTTTGTAACATTATAGAATTAGAAAAATAAGAGCAATAGAAAATCTTCGCATCGTGTCACAAATGAGACATGTTTTTCAGAAAAATAACAAACCTGGAATAATACAAATATCCTTAAAAATTGTTCTAAAAAATGAGTTCTTTGCAAAAAAAATATTTTCTATCTTTGGAGTGTCAAAAATGGTATATATTCATGGCATAGTTTGTTCAAATGATCCCATATTGTGCACAAGGGTGCATCTTGGAATGCCAAACAATGTTACCTAAGGAATTCAGTTTCTTTGGACAAAAAATTCATTTTCCATTTTGCGAGTGCCCAAAATGAGTTTTTTTTGTGAAGGGCCTATGATATATTTGTTCCAAAATTGGACCACACTATTTTTATAAAATATTAGGCCATATTTAATGTATAATTGACCAAATGGTTGCATGTTAAAAGCTTTGATCCAACTCTCGTGAAAAAGACAAATTTCCGCCGATTCAGTTGGAAGTGGGTCAAATTTGAACTGCATCTGCCTTATAGTTTGCTCTTTATATTTTCAAAAAATCATTTCTATGTACATAAGTATCTATTTAATCATAGAAACACCAAAAGTTTTTCCAAGATTCAACCACTAGCTAGGAACGGTCATGCCCGCCGTTTTGAACGCATTTTGAAACGGGCATGAAAAATTAAAAAAAACAAAAAATTAGAAAAACTTTGCATTGTGTCATCACATTTGACAAAGTTACCAGTAAAAATAATAAACTTGTAATACGGTAATTATTTTTAAAAAGTGTTCTCAGAAACGAGCTATCATGTGTGAAGATTCATGGCTTTCAAGCCAAATGATCAATCTTATGGCCATATTCATGACATAGTTTATTCAAATAACCTCATATCATGCACACGGGTGCATCTTGGAATGGCAAATAATGTTGCCTAAGGAAGTTTTCATTTTCTTTGGATGAAAAGAATCATTTTCCATTTTTTCGAGTGCCCAAAATGAGTTTTTTTGTGAAGGACTTACCATATATTTGTTCCAAAATTGGACCAAATCAGTTTTTTAAAATATTAGGCCATATACAATGTACAATTGACCAAATGATTGGGTGCTAAAAGTTTTTATCCACCTCTCGTGAAAAAGACAAATTTCCGCCGATTCAGTTGGAAGCGGGTCAAATTTGAACTGCAGCTTCTTTATAGTTTGCTCTTTATTTTTTTTAAAAATCATTTATTGGTACATAAGTATCTATTTAATCAGAGAAACACCAAAAAAATTTCAAGATCCAACCACTAGCTAGGAATGGTCATTCCAACCGTTTTGACCGCATTTTGAAACTTGTATAAAAAATTCAAAAAAACAAAAAATTGGAAAACATCCGCATTGTATCATTATACTTGACCACGTTTCCATAAAAAATAAAAAACTTGTAATACGGTAATTAGTTTTGAAAAATGTTCTCAAAAATGAGATATCATGTGTGAAGATTCATGGCTTTCAAGCCAAATGATCAATCTTATGGCCACATTCATGGCATAGTTTGTTTAAATGATCTCATATTATGCACACGGGTGCATATTTCAATGGAAAATAATGTTGCCTAAGGAAGTTTTCATTTTCTTTGGAC
Organism: Triticum aestivum; assembly: GCF_018294505.1. Classification (NCBI taxonomy): domain Eukaryota; kingdom Viridiplantae; phylum Streptophyta; class Magnoliopsida; order Poales; family Poaceae; genus Triticum; species Triticum aestivum. Next base: position 693,095,053 of record NC_057803.1, read on the forward strand.
GAAAAAATCATTTTCCATTTTTCGAGCGTCCAGAATGAGTTTTTTTGTGAAGAACCTACCAAATAATTGTTACAAAAATGTACCAAATCAATTTTATAAACTACTAGGCCATATTTAATGCACAATTGACCAAATGGTTGGGCATAAAAAGCTTTTATCCACCTCTCGTGAAAAAGACAAATTTCCGACGATTCAGTAGGAAGCAGGTCAAATTTGAACTGTAGCTGCCTCATAGGTTGCTATTTATTTTTCCCAAAAATCCTTTTCAGGTAAAAAAGTATCTATTTAATCAAAGAAACACCAAAATTTTTCTAAGATGCAACCACTAGCTAGGAACGATCATGGCCGCCATTTTGACCGAATTTTGAAATGGGCATGAAAAATTCCAAAATAATTAAAAAATGAGAAACCTTCACATTGCGTCATTATATGTGGCCAAGTTCTCAGAAAAAGTTAATAAACTTGTAATACAGTAATTATTTTTAAAAAAGTGTTCTCAAAAACGAGCTATCACGTGTGGAGATCAATGGCTTTCAAGCCAAATGATCAATCTTATGGCCACATTAATGGCATAGTTTGTTCAAATGATCTCATATTGTGCACAAGAGTGCATATTGCAATGGCAAACAATGTTGCCCAAGGAAGTTTTCATTTTCTTTAGACGAAACAATAATTTTCCATTTTTTGAGCGCCCAAAATGAGTTTTTTTGTGTGAAAAACCTACCAAATAATTCTGGTAAAATTGTACCAAATCAATTTTCTAAAATACTAGGCCATATTTAATGAATAATTGACCAAATGGTTGGGTTTTAAAAGATTTTATCCAGCTCTCGTGAAAAAGATAAATTTTCGCTGATTCAGTAGGAAGCGGATCAAATTTGAACCGCAGCTACCTCATAGTTTGTTATTTATTTTTTCCAAAAATAATTTTTAGGTAAAAAAGTATCTATTCAATCAGAGAAACACCAAAAGTTTTTCAAGATTCAACCACTAGCTAGGAACGGTCATGCCCACCGTTTTGACCGCATTTTGAAACGGACATGAAAAATTCAAAAACAAAATTGAGAAACCTTCGCATTGTGTCACTATATGTGGCCAAGTTCCCAGGAAAAATAATAAACTTGTAATACAACAATTATTTTAAAAAATGTTCTCAGAAACGAGCTATCACGTGTGGAGATCTATGACTTTCAAGCCAAATGATCAATATTATGGCCATATTCATGGCATAATTTGTTCAAATGATCTCATATAGTGCACAAGGGTGCATCTTGCAATGGCAAACAATGTTTCCTAAGGGAGTTTTTATTTTCTTTGGACAAAAAAAACCATTTTCCAGTTTTTAGTGCCCAAAATGAGGTTTTTTTTTGTGAAGAACCTACCATATATTTGTTGCAAAATTGGACCAAATCAAAATTTTAAAATACTAGGCCATATTTAATGTACAATTGACCAAATGGTTGGGTGTATAAAGTTTTTGATCCACCTCTCGTGAAAAAGACAAATTCCGGTATATTCATTTTCTATTTCTCGAGTTCCCAAAATGAGTTTTTTTGTGAAGAACCTAACAAATATTTGTTGTAAAAAAACCTCTCCATTTTTTAAGAATACTATATCACATTTTATGAACAAATTTGTGTACACTAGAAACATTCTTTATAGATATTAAATGGTTTTTAGTTATATCATTAACATTTTTAATAAATATTTTGATGTCTAATATTTTGAATACATGTCTATATTTTTTTAAGACACATTGTACATATTGTTTATATATGTTTAAATTTTTTCAAATACATGATTAACATATTTTCATATATTCCCAACAAAAAACATCTTTTCATACATATGTTTTGATGTTTATATCTTTTTTACATATTGTACATTTTTGTATACATATAAAACATTGTTGATATTGGTTAGAAAAATTAAAATACATGATTAAAAAATTTAGAAAAATTTAAATACATGATTAACATTGTTGATGTTGTTATTTTCCCATTTTCGTTGGGCCAAATATATGTTTTTTAGTAATATGACGGCATCCCATATTTCTTCATGGATGGGCCAAAGCCTACATGGCACATAGATTATTTTTTTGAAAAGGAGGTGGCCTCGTTCCACCGAGGCCCAAGCCCACCTTGAGCGACACCTTAAGTACCAATGAATCCACGTTCACAACCTCATGACCATTTATATTGGTCGTAATCAAGTAGAAATAAGTTAGTGAACCACTCTTGTCTGCTTTATGACCATTTGATGTAAGGCAATTTCAGGGTTTGAGCCATTTCAAGCGAAATGGCCGTGGATTTACGACCAATTCAGCTAGGGTCACTAAGAGAACGTCACAAGTTGACATATTTCTTGTAGTGGCTCATAGGGGTAGGGTGTGCATGTGTGCGTTCATAGGGATGAGTGTATGTGCGTGTATATATGAGCGCTTGTGTCTGTACTAATGCTCAAAAAGAAAATTCCTGCAACACGGCCTGTCTTGCAACGGTAGAAAATATCGCTCGGCCGCTCAATCCGCAAGGTGCGTGGTGACAGATCAATTAAAAAATCTGTTAAACAATGTGTAGCTTTTAAGTGATGTGCCGAGGCAAAACTCTTTCTTTTAGAATTTAAATTGTTTAAGATGGAATCGGGTGGTCAACAACGACAGACAGATTCACCCACAAAAAAACAAAATCAAAAAATCAACAACAGACGGACAGATGAATGGATATATGGATTCGACGGACGACGTGCAGATGGATCTAATCTAAACTAGTCCGACCCAACCCGATCGTGTCGATTTGTATCGCGCCCCGTCATCTACTACATGATGGGTTTTACCATCAATGATCGATTGATTTGAGTGGCGGGAATTTGCAGATCTTTTACCAGAAAAGTATACCGGTGGCCGCCTCGTCGGTAGATTTCTGCTAGTCAATCGGGCCGACGCTGAAAGAAACAATTTTTCAAGATAGGGTAGTATTTTTACTAGCAGACTGAATACACGGATGGACAATCATCGGCTGTACTGTAGTCGGCATGCCTCGGTGCATGGCATGTACGTATCGTACGTGTCCTATGAGTATAACAGTACATATATACTGGAAATTGATGGATAAGTCATGTGCATGCATATCGATTACCATAATACTATTGTTGCTCAGTGGCCTACCTCTACAAGAAATATGTCAACTTGCGACCATCACTATTGGTCATTGTATGGTCATTGTTTTTCATTTGCGACCTTTTTATGACTAAAAACAATTGTCAAAATCTGATCGTCTTTAATGAAATTTAACGACCTTCTTGGTGATATGGTCGTAGAAGGCAATGACCAAAACAAAAGGTCATTGGTCCTATGCCCTTTTGTTTTGGTTGCTGACTATCTGCCTAGGCCACGTTGGATCCGACGTGGCAACCTAACGTGCCAAAATTATGATCAAATGAAAAGGTCGCTGATTAGAATCAGCCCGGTCCAATTCGGTGTCTATATGGGCCAAGCCCAGTAATTCAGCCCATTTAATGTTATTTTTTTATTCTCGGTCATCTCCATGGACCACCACAAGGGCCAAGCCCAACAATTCAGCATTTTTTTCATGGGCCATGGCCTTTTTGCGATCCATATCTTTTTTGAGCCTCGGTTTTTTACACTCCAATTTTTATTTCTTTTTAATTTTCGGCCTCTGTTCCTACCAGTATATTTTGGGCCATAGACTTTTCAAAAGCCCGAATAGATTTGGTCCAATAGACATTTCAACCACTTCTTGATTGGGCCCATACATGCATTTAACTAATAATATTTATATCATAGACATACAGACAGCCCAGATTCAATGCCAATATAATTTCCAGTCCAGAAATGCATTTCAGGTAAACAATATTATTCTAAGAACATGTACATAACTCACAACATTTGAATAACAAGTTAACAAACACATATACATCAAATTCTCAGGAAAAACAACAGTAGATCCAAATTCCAAGAAAATTCAACATTACAACAAAGTCATGCGTCTCCCTAGGTGCAGAAGCAGAGATACAAGAGTTTGTATGCATGCCTAGATCCTGCATGCCTTGCTTCTTCCGACTTCTCTATCCTAGAGCTCGCAACGAAACATGAATGGCGGCCATCATCTATGTTATAAAATAGAATGGTTAGAAAAAAAAGCACATCTAACAGCATGTTAAGTTGTAGGCAGTCTGTCCATTAATTGTAATCACTTAGTAGTTATCCGCCTAAACAAACACAAAAGTACAATGCTTGAGATACATGTATGCAGCAAGAAAAAAAATGAGGCTATAACTTTTCATCGAGGCATGATAGACAACAACAAATGGACATTCTATATGAGAACAAAACTGCATTGATCAAACAGATGTTATGAGGACAGATATGTGACTGCTACAGATGAGTGAATTAACAAAAAAAAGAACAGCTATAGATATGCATCTGCTTGCCAAATACACATGACTAGTGCAGCTAAATGATGATGGGCAATTTGCATCTGATGCTACCACTTAATTTCAGTGCATGACAAGACAAAAAGCATGGCATCAACAACATCAGCAGCATCATACTACCATCCTAAATAGATGGACTAAATTGATGGACTCCCATCCATCCATGAGAGAAGACAGTACCTCTGGTTGATGAAGAGAAGAGAAGTCGTACTGTTCCTGTGACCAAACCATCCATCAATGCATCAGAGGAGACCAGACCATCCACCATGAGAGAATCACACAAGTCAAACAAGGGAATGGAAGGAAGAATGGGAAATCACAGGAAGAGAGGGGGTGCTGACCTTGATGGCGACGGTTGCTTAAACTTGAGTAGCACTTGAGTGGGCAGAGGAAGACCATGGCATCGGGGCTCAATCTGGCCCATGGCGTGGTGGATCTGCAAGGTAGAAGAGACGAGGTGAGGAGGAGGGAGAGGGTCATGGCAAATAAGAGGGGGGTTCAGGAGGGATGGACCAGAAACCCTAGCCTCCTCTACTGTTGCGTGGTTGTGCCATGTCGATGAGGCAAGCTGAGAGACGTAGGTGAGGTGAGGGCGGTGGTTCCCGGCGAAGAAGAGCAGAGTGGCCGCCGGCGACGCCCACCTAAAACTCTTGCGCCAGCTGGGTTGCAGACGGTGAAGACAAGTGTGCTGGTGAGCGCGTGCGACCTCATCGGGACCGAGCACGAGGGACTGGGCGGTTCCATGGGGGAAGGAGGAGGGGGCGGCGAGATTAGAGAGGTGGTGCTGGAGAGGCGACGACGAGGGTGTGGGAGGCGGGGAGGGGGAGGGGGACCTGCGGCAGCGACGTCCGTCTGAATCAGGGGGAGAGTGTGAGAGGGGATCGATGGGAGTTAGGGTTTGGGGTAGTTGGGCTAGGGGTGGGGTTTTCTTTTTCTTTTTTCCTCCTTTTTTCTGTAGATAAATGGGATAGATGGATGGATGGATTTGTGCCATGTCATCGATCTGTGGCACAAACGTTTCAACCAATGAGAACAAAGCTTATGTAATTGTATTTTTTCTTTTTGTTTCTCTTGTATTTTTTGCACAAGGGTTCATCTTGGAATGGCATAGTTTTTTCATAGGGCGCTGATCTGTGCCGGCCGATCGGCCAAGTCGCTCCAACGATCTCCCTACGTCCATTGGATTCATTCATTCGTAGAATGTTGGATCTGTGTTCTTTCAGTTATCTCTCAGCCCGCATCTCGCACGCACACATGAAAAAAAGAGAGATGCATCCACCTTCTTCTCAACTGCTCGCGCACAACTCTCCCCCATGCGTGTGCCCATGTTTCGTAGGACGGCAACCTGCGAAGTGCCACCGCAACTCTCGCGCGGCAGCGGTGGCTTGCCGGCTCGGAGTCAGGGAAGGGAGGGGCCTGGTTACGTGGCGGCTGGTGTGATCGGATTCTCGATCTGAAGTCGGGAAGACGAGAGGGCGACACACACACAAGGGAGACGTAGTCTCAGACGCATGATGAGATTGGATTGCATGATGCGCGTGTGACCTGTGAATCGTTGGACCGGCGCGCCGTTGTTAAACGTTTCCCTTTTTCAAATGACATCACATTTTGCACAAGTTTGCATCTTGGAATGGCAAACAATGTTGCTTAAGAAAGTTTTCATTATCTTTGCATGAAAATTTCATTTCCCATTTTTCAAGTGCCCAAAATGACTTTTTTTAAGAACCTACAAAATATTTGTTGAAAAATTGGACCAAATCATTTTTCTAAAATATTAGGACATATTTAATGTAAGTTGACCAAATGGTTGGGTATCAAAATCTTTGATCCACCTCTCATGAAAAAGACAAATTTCCGCCGATTCAGGAGGAAATAGGTCAAATTCGAACGATGGCTGCCCCATAGTTTGCTCATGAATTTTTCCAAAAATAATTTGTAGGTACATAAGTTTCTATTTAATCAGAGAAACACCAAGAGTTTTCTAGGATTCAACCGCTAGCTTGGAACGGCCATGCCCGCCGTTTTGACCCCATTTTCCCATTTAGAAACGGGCATAGAAAATTTTAAAAAGATCAAATAATTGAAAAACCTTCGCATTGTGTCATGCGACCAAGTTATGAGGAAAAATCATAAACTTGTAATACGACAATTTGTTTAAAAAAGTGTTTTCAGAAATGAGCTATCAAGTGTGAAGATTCGTGGCTTTTAAGTCAAATGACCAATAATATGGCCACATTCATGGCATAGTTTGTTAAAATGATCTCCTATTGTGCAAAATGATGCATCTTGGAATGAAAAAATGTTGCTTAAGAAACTTTTCATTTTTCGAGTGCCCAAAATGAGTTTTTTTGTGAAGGACCTACCATATAGTTGTTGCAAAATTGGGCTCCATTAATTTCTAAAATAATAGGCCATATTTAATGTACAATTGACCAAATGGTTGAGTTTCAAAAGCTTTGATCCACCTCTCATGAAAAAGACAAATTATCGCCGATTCAGTAGGAAGTGGGTCAAGTTTGAACTGCAGGTGCCTCATAGTTAGCTCATGAATTTTTCCAAAAATCGTTTTTAGGTACATAAGTATCTATTTAATCAGAGAAACACTAAAAGTTTTTCTAGGATTCAACTGCTAGCTAGGAACGGCCATGCCCGCCGTTTTGACCCCATTTTGAAAGAGGCAAAGAAAATTCAAAAAAATCAAATAATTGGAAAACCTTCGCATTGTGTCTTTATATGTGACCAAGTTATGAGGAAAAATAATAAACTTGTAATGCATTTTTTTTAAAAATTGTTCTCAGAAATGAGCTATCAAGTGTGAAGATTCATGGCTTTCAAGCGAAATGATCAATTTTATGGCCACATTCATGGCATAGTTTGTTAAAATGAACTTATATTGTGCAAAAGTATGCATCTTGGAATGAAAAACAATGTTGCTTAAGGAAGTTTTTTTTCTTTGGATGAAAAATTCATTTTCCATTTTCCGAGTGCTTAAAATTAATTTTTTTTGTGAAGGACCTACCATATAGTTGTTGCAAAACTGGACTCCATTAATTTTCTAAAACAATAGGCCATATTTAATGTACAATTGACCAAGTGGTTGGGTTTTAAAAGTTTTGATCTACCTCTCGTGAAAAAGACAAATTACCGTTGATTTAGTAGGAAGTGGGTCAAGTTTGAACTACAGCTGCCTCATAGTTTTCTCATGAATTTTTCCAAAAAATATTTTTAGGTACATAAGTATCTATTTAATCAGAGAAACACCAATTTTTTTCTAGAATTCAACCGCTAGCTAGGAACGGCCATGCCCGCCGTTTTGACCCCATTTTGTAACGGGCAAAGAAAATTCAAAAGAAAAATCAAATAATTGGAAAAACCTTCACATTTTGTCTTTATATGTGACCAAGTTATGAGGAAAAATAATAAACTTGTAATACGACAATTTGTTTAAAAAGTGTTCTTAGAAATGAGTTATCAAGTATGAAGATTCATGGCTTTCAAGAGAAATGATCAATCATATGGCGACATTCATGGCATAGTTTGTTAGAATGATCTCATATTGTGCAAAAAGACGCATCTTGGAATGAAAAACAATGTTGCTTAAGGAAGTTTTCATTTTCTTTGGACGAAAAATTCCTTTTCCATTTTCCGAGAGCCCAAAATGAGTTTTTTTGTGAAGGACCTACCATATAGTTGTTGCAAAATTGGACTCCATTAATTTTCTAAAATAATAGGCCATATTTAATGTACAATTGACCAAATGGTTGGGTTTCAAAAGTTTTGATCCACCTTTCGTGAAAAAGACAAATTATCGCCGATTCAGTAGGAAGTGGGTCAAGTTTGAACTACAGCTGCCTCATAGTTTGCTCATGAATTTTTCCAAAAATCATTTCTAAGTACATAAGTATATATTAAAGTTTTCTAGAATTCAACCGCTAGCTAGGAACGGCCATGCCCGCTGTTTTGACCCCATTTTGAAACGGGCATAGAAAATTCAAACAAAATCAAATAATTGGAAAACCTTCACATTGTGTTTTTATATGTGACCAAGTTATGATCAATCTTATGGCTACATTCATGGCATAGTTTGTTAAAATGACCTCATATTATGCAAAAGTATGCATTTTGGAATGAAAAACAATGTTGCTTAAGGAAGTTTTCATTTTCTTTGGACGAAAAATTCATTTTCCATTTTTTGAGTGCCCAAAATGAGTTTCTTGTGAAGGACCCACCATATAGTTGTTGCAAAATTGGACTCCATTAATGTAGAATTGACCAAGTGGTTGGGTTTCAAAAGTTTTGATCCACCTCTCGTAAAAAAAACAAATTACTGCCAATTCAGTAGGAAGTGAGTCAAGGTTGAACTGCAGCTGGCTCATAGTTTGCTCATGAATTTTTCCAAAAAAAACATTTTTAGGTACATAACTATCTATTTAATCAGAAAAACACCAAAAAATTTATAGGATTCAACCGCTAGCTAGGAACGGTCATGCCCGCCGTTTTAACCCCATTTTGATACATGCATAGAAAATTCAAAAAATATCAAATAAATGAAAAACCTTCACATTGTGTCTTTATATGTGACCAAGTTATGAGGAAAAATAATAGACTTAAAGTAATGTGTGAAAAACAAAGTAAAGTAGAGCCGTTGCTGGTGGCAGAGACGAGTCCAGCGAGGCCGAGGAGACACTCCGGTTTACCGACGGTAGCACCAAATGGGCGTACAACGCATGGTAGCTGGAGCCCAGACACAACACACATCCATCTCATCTGTCAGCGCCTCCACGGCTCCACCCGGCCGGCCGGCCGAGTAGACGGGGTATCTATCCTATCCAGGCACCGAAAGTTAGCTGGGTCCTGCAGAATCCACACTATTAGCTCTAGCTGCTCGGTCACTTCAGCAGCGCCAGCGACGCTGCTAGCGACCAAACGCGCGCTTTGGCATGTTTGCCGGCCGCGTCACCACGTAGCTAGCACGCCCTGCCCACGGGAAGAATATTTGTTGGCTCCTTTTTCACCTTTGGCAATATCACCATCATACACGGGATTTCACTTTGTCTCCTCCGTCGCCGTCGTCGCTCGTTGCCGTTGCGGCCGTGGTGCGTGTCCGAGTCTCCATGGGCACACGTACACTTGGACCTTCTACACGCCAGCTGCAACAACAATTTACCCATTCTTCCTGTTTGTTTCTTTGGTTGTTCCTTGAACTGGCTAGCTAGGTAGTACTAGCTTCCTGTGAAATTTTCACTTGCTCACTGAGAGTCAGGCAGCTTGCATTGGCCCTGCTAGCTAGTGCGGCCACCGTTAAAACTGAATTGTCGGCATGATCATCTCTCGCTCTCCGCCTGATTAGTGGAGGCTATGCACACTTCTTCCAGAGCATAATTATAACCCAGAATCTCGCTCCTCTAATGGAGGTATATATGCTAACTTTATTTACCTCTCTAACTAAGGCTGGTCACAATGGGGAAGAACATAAGCTAGTAACTTACACACTTTCCTAGATTATGTTACTACCTTCATAGTGGGTAAGAACATCTATGTAGTGTCATGCAACGATGTATTTATTAGATTATAGACTCATTGTTTCTTAAAGTGTGTGATGTTCCGATAACTTAGCTAGTTACCACAAGCACCTCTCTCTTTATTAAATATGTGCCACATAAGCAAAGTTGTATTGGAGTGTGTGATGTTACTCCTAAGTTTCTCTCCATTGTGACTAGCCTAATGAACTTCTTTACGTACGGGGTTATCATGCATGGGAATACCACTGCCACTAACTAACTGATCGGTCGATGGACGTAGCAACGACAAGATCACCTATTAAAGCTGGCCGAGTGATGGATGTGGATACGTACGCACGTAGTAGTAGTGTACTAATTTGGTGGGGAGAAAAATATTCAGATACTCGAGCATGTGCTGTAGCTACGTGCATGGTGTCATCTCGTGTGCGGATTGGGGGCCATGCAAGCATGATGACCGAATCAGCGGGGAGTTGTCGTCGTCCCGTCGGCCAGTGCGGGTGAGTGGGTGTGGATGGGCCGGCTCGGCGATCGTCGATCGCCATGGCTTTCCGACGCCAGACGCCACCACCGGACGGCGACCGAATTCCGTCGCTCCACGGGACACTCACTCCTTTTGCTGCCCTGGGCAGGGCCAGCTCGTCGTGTCCTCCCTTTTCCCGGGTATTTCTTGCTCGGCTACAACTGACCACCGACGGCGACGACCACCAACGGCGACGTACGTACGCTTGTCAAGGTCCGTTGAATTCCTTCTGCTTTCTTTCTTGCTAGCTGGTCCCTCCTGAAAGAGGAAAGAAGATAGAAAACAATACCCACATCTTTTTTTGGCGATAATGGATAGCTAGAATGTCAGTGCGTATCTGGTTTCCCTTTAATTTTGTTCCTTATGTGTAGGCCATGTATTGATCGGGTTATGTAAATGGGAAGCTGATTTGCACTTGACACGAGCTAACACTAAGTCAGCTATTGATATATCATGGATGGATGGATGCTTTGATTGGTTTTTAATTAACTTTGCATGCATGGAGCCGGCCGTGCGTGACTGCTGCAAAGCCGTAGGGATTTGCTTTTGTATATTCATTCATTCATAACTTCGAGCAAAACAAAGATCTGGTCCACCTCGAGATATCCTGCAACAAGTCCATGTATATGTACTTTCCAGGTGGCAGATTTTTTTTCAGTCCAGAGTCAATTAGCCGACTGAAATCTGGTGAGCGGAGAGGAACTCTATTAAATTAGTTGACGAGAACCACTTTTTGTTAAAAAAATATAATTGACCACTTGCAATAATCCATAGTGCACATCAATTGATCACAAAAAAGGTTCCCCGCTTTGTATTACAAAGCAACCATCAAAACATCCAGATAGGTGCTGGGGCCGCAGCACAAACAAGCCCAAAAAACAGAGGAAAAAAGGAAGAAAAACAAATGCCAACAACGGCAGATCAACGAACGAAGATGACCGGCGAGCGCTACATCCTCCGGAGAAGTACCACCACGTTTTCAGCACCCGAAGCGCCGCGTACCAAGCAACACCTTCAAGAAGGAGGTGACGACGACGCCGCTGCTGCCCGGACTAGTCCTAGGGTTTTCCGCGGTACGCGGGAGGCAGTGAGGGGAAGGGGTGTACCCGACGCCCTTCACGAAGGTCCGGCGGCACCCACAAGCGCCGCCCCGTCGGGGCCGGACGAGCCTCCAGAGATTTCTC